>NC_044567.1:70177506-70462506 GCF_007565055.1 Rhinopithecus roxellana | reverse complement strand
GCAGGAGACTTGACTGGAAATCATCAATGTACAGTAAGCTCTTTTGTGGCACCGGGATAACAGAAGGAATCTCAGCCCCCAGACCCTCCTGACATGTCAGGAAGAGACGAGGCACGCCCTTGGGCAGGACGCTCCCTTTCTGCCTCCTGACTTCCTGCGTGGTGTCTCAACTCCGCCACTACAGCCTGATTTCGATTTGATTGACACCCATCAATCTATAGTTGTGGATGACAGGGTTCGGGAGAGCCCAGGAACTGTCAAAACTTGGTTCTCTGCAGCCCTGGAGGCACTCTGTCTCTTTCGGTCACTCCATCTGACGATCGGTGCCTGAAATACACCTACAGTTTCTGGTCGGCGTTTCTCGGTGGTTGGAAGAACAGAACCCTTAGGAACTCTGCTGTCAGCAAGCCGAGTGTAAAGTCCCAGATCAAGGATTCGGAGAGGAACCGTTACAGGTCACTCCTCGTTAGTATAGTGGTGAGTATCCCCGCCTGTCACGCGGGAGACCGGGGTTCGATTCCCCGACGGGGAGAGTCCTAATTATTTTTTTTTTTTGCTTTCATTAAATCCGTCCTGGACCTTGGGATGGAGCTAGAAAAAAGGGGAAAAGGAGGAGGGGAGGAAAGTTTGGCCTACCTCTCCAGCTCGCATTCTAAGTTTCCATTTTACTTCAAGCAACTTGGAGTTCAAACGTGTACCTAAAGTGGCCACTATCTCCTCCGCTCAATATGTTCATTAGTGCTCAGACTTGATCTAGCTTGCTCCCTTCTTGACGGCAGTGCGCGTTTCCAGTCTCTGCTTGAACCTGGCCAAGCAGCTTTGGCCCCTGGCCGTCCAGGGTGCAGAGCCCGGGCTTTTGTTTCCTTTCGCCTCCCTGCGTTTTGTGGATTCGTACTGCGATCCGGACACAGTAGGCAACCCCGGGCCGAGATTCCGGCAGGCTGCTCTCTCTCACCTGGAGGGGCTTGCAAGGCATATCTGCCAGGAGCGCGGTGCTCCGGCAGTGGTCGCAGGTGTAGCGGAAAGCGGGTTCTTTCGGAGAGGAAGGTTCCTCAGGAAAACCTCACGAAAACCCTCAACGATGGTGGGGCCCAGAAAACACGAGAAGGAAAAGAGGGGGGAAAAAAACAATAATTACTTGCGTTGGCCGGGAATCGAACCCGGGTCAACTGCTTGGAAGGCAGCTATGCTCACCACTATACCACCAACGCTCAGGTACTAGCTGTTGCCTTTCATATGTCATGTTGATTGGGGTGAGTCGGGTTGAACTCGTGCGGAGCCAGGGAAACAGCATCAGCGAGATCCAGGTAAAAGTAATGGCTGCTGTCGTCTGCCCGGCGCGCAATTGTGAGTGACCTTCACCGCTAGTGCGCGCCACCCCACATGAACCTGTAGGGTTATGCCCAGTCTACAGACGAGGAAAGCGAGGTCCAAAGAAGTTGAGTTACCGGCAGAGCTGGGATTACGTCTAAGATCTCTCCAGGGGGCGAGAGCTGCAGCGGCACCATGATGATTTATCATCTCCAGAAAAAAAAAAAAAAAAAGAGTCCTAGACGCATAAAAATCGCTTCTCTGTAGAGTGGGCTCAATGAGCTCAATGTGATTCAAGTTAAGGAACTGGGCCCTAAGCCAAATGCGCCTAAACACAATTTGCTTCTTTATTATTTATCCAGAGGATGAATTTAATTCCCACTTACGTGCGCCCACATCTCGTCAGCTGGTGCCTCGCAGAAATGCGCTGACAAATCTTAAAGATGCAGCTTCATGACAAAAGTCCGCCCCTTATTTCTGTTCAAGAGACCCCTCAAGTAACAGCTTCAGGTAGGCCTCGTGGCGCAACGGTAGCGCGTCTGACTCCAGATCAGAAGGTTGCGTGTTCAAATCACGTCGGGGTCAAACGAAACATTGTTTTCCCTAATCAAATAGATTTCCGGTGACATTTTTAGGGACAGGACAAAAAAACCTCCTCAGTAGACAGATAGGAGGGGAATGAGACAAATGTGAACGTTATTCAGAAGCTGGCTACAATTTCAGTTGGTTACAGACTTTCAGCACTATGTGATATATCCCTGAGACAAAACTGCACATGTACCCCTAAAGTCTATAAAAGTAAAAATAAATTTAAAAATAAAAAAAATTCCTGTTGTATGGAAATTTTTTAAGAATTTTTTTCAATTATTATTGTTTGTTTGTATCTTTTTTCCCTTGAGACGGAGTTTCTCTCTTGTTGCCTAGGCTGGAATGCAATGGCACTAGTTCAGCTCACCGCAACCTCCAACCATGGGTTCAAAAGAATTCTCCTGCCTCAGCGTCCTGCGTAGCTGGGATTACAGGCATGCACCACCATGCCTGGCTAATTTTGTATTTTTAGTAGAGACAGGGTGTCTCCATCTTGGTCAGGCTGGTCTCGAACTCCCAACCTCTGGTAATCCGCCCGCCTGGGCCTCCCAAAGTGCTGGGATTACAGGTGTGAGCCACCGTGCCCGCCCTTTTTAAATGTTTTTAATAATCTCTGCTGTTCTATGTATGTTTACTTAACACTGAACACAAGGATATTAGATACAAATAATACCTTTCTCCAGACTTCCCAGCAGTCACTAGAAGCCCAGGACCACGTGCCTTTTGGCTGCTTCCAGTAAATTGAAAAACAAAACCAGTGGGGCGGGGTGACTCTTGCCTATAATCCCAGCATTTTGGGAGACCGAGGCAGATGGATCACGAGGTCAAGGTATCTTGGACATGGTGATACAGAAGCAGACAGTTGACCAGTCCTTGCAGAAACGGTGCTTGAAGAACTGCTGATGACCTAAGCAAGGTAACAGCATAGAAACTCTGGCGACCTAAGGCGGAGCTGGCTGTGAGGCTGGCTACCCAGCAGTCCCACCACCATTCTCACTGCCAGGGCAGCCAGAAAACCTTGCCTGCTTTAGTTATTTCATAAGGAGATGCAAAATGATAATTTCCTAATTCTATCATTTTGTGTACATTTATTAGCTGAAACACACACACAAATATATTCGTAACAAAATAAACAGGAAATACAGCCAGGTGTGGTGGCTCATGCCTATAATCCCAGCACTTTGGGATGCCAAGGAGGGCAGATCACCTGAGGTCAGGAGTTTGAGACCAGCCTGGCCAACATGGTGAAACCCCGTCTCTACCAAAAATACAAAACAATTAGCCAGGCATGGTGGCACATGCCTGTAATCCCAGCTACTCAGGAGGCTGAGGCAGGAGAATCGCTTGAGCTTGGGAGACGGAGGTTGCAGTGAGCTGAGATCGTGCCATTACTCTCCAACCTGGGCGACAGAGTGAGGCTTCGTCTCAAAAAAAAAAAAAAAGGAAATACACTTACAGTCCTTGTAGTGGTCATGTAGTGGTAGCTGATAACTAGCTTCTTTTTTTTTTTTTTTTTTTTTTTTTTTTGAGATGGAGTCTCACTCTGTCACTCCGGTTGGAGTGCAGTAGAGTGCAGGTGATCCACCTATCTCGGCCTCCCAAAGTGCTGGGATTACAGGCATGAGCCACCATGCACAGCCATTTTTTAAATATTTTTAGTAGAGACGGGGTTTCATCATGTTGGCCAGGCTGGTCTCGAACTCCTGACATCAGGTGATCCTCCCACCTCAGCTTCCTAAAGTGTTGGGAATACAGGTATGAGCCACTGCACCTGGCCTAAGTAGCTTCCTCTACTACCCATTTTGTCTTTCCATTGTCTTCAGCAAGTCCCTCAACTGGTCCTGGTTCTTTCCCTGGTAAGGAGACCCAAACCTTGTTCCTGATGGGTCTAAGTCACTAGTAATCCTACCTGAATTGAGTGCTTGTAGTTTTCCACTGACCTTAAAATCTGTATTGGTCTGCTCAGACTACCATAACGAAATGCCACAGACTGGGTAGCTTAAACAACAGACATCTATTTTCTCACTCTTCTGGAGGCTCAAAGTCCAAGATCAAGATGTTTACAGGGTTTGTGTCTGCTGAGGCCTCTCTTCCCGGCTTTTATATGCTGCCGTCTTGCAGTGTCCTCACACGGCCTTTCCTCTGTGCCGCCAGGGAAAGAGAGAGCTCTGGAGTCTCTCCCTCTTCTCCTAAGGATGCCAGCCTTGTAGGATTAGGACTTCACTCAAAAGACCTCATTTAACCTTAACTACTTCCCTAAAGGCTCTGTCTGGAAATACATTTACCTTGGGTGTTAAGGCTTTGTCATATGGATTTTGGAGGGACACAATTTCATCCATAACAACTACAGAAGAAAATGGTAGTGAAACAATATACATAGACCCAATTCTTGAATTTTTTTTTTTTTTTTTTTTTTTTTTTTTTTTTTTTTTTTGAGACGGACTCTTGCTCTGTCACCCAGGCTGGAGTTCAGTGATGCGATCTCTGCTTACTGAAAGCTCTGCCTCCCAGGTTCACGCCATTCTCCTGCCTCAGCCTCCTGAGTAGCTGGGACTACAGGCGCCCGCCACCACACCCGGCTAATTTTTTGTGTGTTTTTAGTAGAGACAGGGTTTCACCATCTTAGCCAGGATGGTCTTGATCTCCTGACCTCGTGATCCACCCACCTCGGTCTCCCAAAGTGCTGGGATTACAGGCATGAGCCACAGCGCCTGGCCTAATTCTTGAAATTTTACACTGGAACTCCACCTGTATGCCTTTTACTTCATTTTCTAAAAACGTCAGAAACAAATAAAGCAAAATGTGTTAAGATTTGACTAATTTAACAGTACTCACATAAGTGCCTTTCAAGTGTATGCCTGGACGGGTGTGGCGGTTCATGCCTGTAATCCCAGCACTTTGGGAGGCCAAGGTGGGTGGATCACCTGAGGTAAGGAGTTCGAGACCAGCCTGGTCAAAATGACGAAACCCCGTCTGTATTAAAAATACAAAAATTAGCCAGGCATGGTGGCGCACGCCTGTAATCCCGGGAGGCAGAGGTTGCAGTGAACCGAGATCACCCCATTGCACTCCAGCCTGGGCAACAAGAGCGACACTCTGTCTCAAAAAAAAAAAAAAAAAAAAAAAAAAAAGTTTAGCCGGAATGGTGGCAGGCGCCTGTAATCCCAGCTACTCGGGAAGCTGAGGCGGGAGAATTGCTTGAACCTGGGAGGCAGAGGTTGCAGTGAACAGAGACTGCGCTACTGCACTCCAGACTGGGCAACAAGAGAGAAACTCCATTTGAAAATAATAATAATAATAAATAAAAAAGAGCTGGGCGTGGTGGCTCACGCCTGTAATCCCAGTACTTTGGGAGGCTACAGCAGGCAGATCTCAAGGTCAGGAGTTCGAGAACAGCCTGACCGACATGGCGAAACCTTATCTCTACTAAAAACATAAAAATTAGCTGGGCATGGTGGCACATACCTGTAGTCCCAGCTACTTGGGAAGCTGAGGCAGGAGAATCACTTGAACCTGGGAGGCAGAGGTTGTGGTGAGCTGAAATCATGCCACTGCACTCCAGTCTGGGCAACACAGCAAGACTGCATCTCAAAAAAAAAAAAAAAAGATATTTTATAATTTTTTTGTGGTTTATACTTAACATAAATTTTACCATTTTAACCATTTTAAAGTAATTAAGGGTTTCTGGTATATTCTCACAGTGGTGCATCAATCATCACTATTTAATTCCAGAACATTTTAATCATGCCCCCAAAGGAACCCTCTATCCATTGGCACTCTGGATTCCCCCTTCTCCCTCCCTCTAGTCTCTGGAAACCACTAATCTGTTTCTGTCCCAATGGATTTGCTTATGCTGGATATTATGCTGGATATCGCTTGTAAATGCAATCATATAATATGTGAACTTTCTATCTAGCTTTCTTTTCTTTTCTTTTCTTTTTTTTTTTTTTAGACAGAGTCTTGCTCTGTTGCCCAGGTTGGAGAGCAATGGCACGATCTCAGCTCACTGCAACCTGTGCCTCTTGGGTTTAACGGTTTTCCTGCCTCAGCCTCCTGAGTAGCTGGGACTACAGGCGCCCACCACCACACCCAGCTAATTTTTGTATTTTCAGTAGAGTCCGGGTTTTGCCATGTTGGCCAAGCTGGTCTCGAACTCCTGACCTCAAGTGATCCTCCTGCCTCAGCATCCCAAAGTGCTGAGATGGCAGGCATAAGCCAGCACACACGGACTTTTTTCTTTTTCTTTCTTTTCTTTTCTTTTTTTTTTTTCTTTTTTTAAGAGCGAGGGTCTTGCTCTGTTGCCAAGGCTGGAGTGCAGTAGCATGATCACTGCTTACTACAGCCTTGACCTCCTGGACTTAAGCAATCCTCCTGCCTCAGCCTCCTGAGCAGCTGAGACTACAAGTGTGCACCACCACATCCAGCTAATTTTTGTATTTTTTGTAGAGACCGGATTTCGTCATGTTGCCCAGGCAAGTCTGCAACTTCTGGGCTCAAGGGGTCTGCCCACTTTAGCCTTCCAAAGTGCTGGGACTACAGCCATGAGCCACAGTGCTCAGCTTAGCCTCTTTTGCTCATAGAGTTTTCATGGTCACCCAGGCTCTGTCACCCAGGCTGGAATGCAGTGGCGTGATCTTGGTTCACACTGCAACCTCCGCCTTCCAGGTTAAAGCGATTCTCCTCCCTCAGCCTCTCGAGTAGCTGGGACTACAGGCGGCTGCCACCACGCCTGGCTAATTTTTGTATTTTTAGTAGAGACGGGATTTCACTATGTTGGCCAGACTGGTCTTGATCTCCTGACCTTGTGAGCCGCCCGCCTCGGCCTCCCAAAGTGCTGGGATTACAGGTGTGAGCCACTGTGCCTGGCCCAATTCTTTTATATAGATACTTAGGAGTAGAATTGCTGGGCTTTCTGATTCCTTGCCCCATAGAGTTCTTCCTCTTGGGCCCCAAAGTCCTAGTTTAGGGGAGGAAGATTTACTTTCTGAATCTCATCATAAGCTTCAAAGGGATCAAAAACTACCTGCTAGCACAAGCCTGCGCCCTCTGCTACCACACCTTCTTTTTAGAGATTATTTGTCATTAATATTTAATCCTGCAAACAGTTCCATGACTCCATACACCTTCTAAAACATTAGAACATTAAAGGCAAAGCTTAAGTCCCCGTCGATGAACACCCATCTCTGCCTCCTCCTTCCTCTCCACAGAAGAGACAATGGCAATGCAAATACAGGAGACATATTTCACTATGTTGATGTGCGGGCAGTGAGATAGAAAGCCCCTAAGGGCCGGGCGCAGTGGCTCAAGCCTGTAATCCCAGCACTTTGGGAGGCCGAGACGGGCGGATCACGAGGTCAGGAGATCGAGACCATCCTGGCTAATACGGTGAAACCCCGTCTCTACTAAAAAAATACAAAAAATTAGCCGGGCGAGGTGGCAGGCGCCTGTAGTCCCAGATACTCGGGAGGCTGAGGCAGGAGAATGGCGTGAACCCAGGAGGCGGAGCTTGCAGTGAGCTGAGATCCGGCCACTGCACTCCAGCCTGGGCGACAGAGCGAGACTCCGTCTCAAAAAAAAAAAAAAGAAAAAAAAAAGAAAGCCTCTAAGGAAAAATTCTAAACATACATGCATGTGACCACCCCCCGGGCTTACACAAACAACTTATCTGGAAAAACCCCAGCCATTTTAGTTGCGAAAAAGGCGGGAACCAGCCAGAAACTGCCGAATGTTCAACTTTAAATGTTAACCAATAATAAGCTTGTAACTACTGTTTCTCTGTGACTTGTTTGTACCTCGCTATAAAAGAAACCCTAAAACAGCAGCCGGGTCCTCTCTCTTTACCTGCCATTGTATAAAGCGGAGAGGTCCGGGTTCGAACTCGTAATAAAGCGACCCCGGCTATTTGGCTTTGACTCTGGACTCTGGTGGTCACTTACTGGGGTCTCGCGACTTCGGGCACAACAGGCAGTTAAAGGTAAATTGATAGATTAAAGAAGCGAATTGGTGTAACCAAGTCCAAACTTGTTCTGAGGCTGCAATGAGCTATGATTGTGCAGTAAGGACAAAAGAGACCTTGCCTTGAAAAAAAAAAAAAAACGGGCCAGGCACAGTGACTCACGCTTGTAATCCCAGCACTTTGGGGGACCGAAGCGGATGGATCACAAGGACAGGAGTTCAAGACAAGCCTGGACAACGTGGTGAAACCTCATGTCTACTAAAAACACAAAAATTAGCCAGGCGTGGTGGGAGGCTCCTGTAGTCACAGCTACTGGCGAGGCTGAGGCAGGAAAATCACTTGAATCCGGGAGGCGGAGCTTGCAGTGAGTCGAGATTGCGCCATTGCATTCCAGCCTGGGTGGCAGAGAGACTCCATCTCAAAAAAAAAAAAAAAAAAAAAAAATCCTTTATAATAAACCAGTGAACATTTTTCCCTGAGTTCTGTGAGCCACTCTAGCAAATTCATTGAACATAAAGAGGGAATTGTAGAAACCCCAACTTATACCCAGTTAGTCATGAGCACAGGTAAAACAACCTGAGGCTTGCGGTTGGCATCCAAAATGAGGGGCAGTCTTGTGGGACTGAGCCCTCAACCTGTGGGATCTGATGCTCTCTCCAGGTAGATAGTGTCAGAATCGAACTGGAAGACTCCCAGCTGATGGCTGCTGCAGAACGATTGCTTGCTTGGTGGTGGAGTAAAATCCCCACACATGTGGTCGCAGAAGTCTCCTGTGTTGATTGCTGCAGTGTGAGAGCAGAGGAAAAATTGGGTCTTTTTTTGTTTTTTTTTTTTTAGACAGATTCTTGCTGTGTTGCCCAGGCTGGAGTGCAGTGGCGTGATCTCAGCTCCCTGCAACACTCCCAGGTTTAAGCAATTCTTGTGCCTCACTCAGCCTCCTGAGTAGCTGGGACTACAGGTATCTGCCACCACAACTGGCTATTTTTTTTTTTTTTTTTCCGAGATGGAGTCTAGCTCTGTCACCCAGGCTGGAGTGCAGTGGTGCGATCTCGACTCCCTGTAACTTCCACCTCCCGGGTTCAAGCGATTCTCCTGCCTCAGTCTCCCAAGTAGCTGGGATTACAGGCTCTTGCCACCACACCCAGCTAATTTTTGTATTTTTAGTAGAGATGGGTTTCACTGTGTTGGCAAGGCTGGTCTTGAACTCCTGACCTCATAATCCACCTGCTTCAGCCTTCCAAAGTGCTGGGATCACAAGCATGAGCCACCATGCCTGGCCAGAACTGGCTAATTTTTTGTATTTTAGTAGTGATGGGTTTCACCATGTTGCCCAGGGTGGTCTTGAACTCCTGAGCTCAGGCAATCCACCCTCCTGGGGCTCCTGAAGTGCTAGGATTACAGGCGTGAACCACTGTACCCGGCCTGTTTTTTGTTTTTATTGAGACAGGGTGTCACTCTAATGTCAGAGCTAGAATGCAGTGGCGCAATCATGGCTCACCACAGCCTTGACCTCCGGGCTCTGCTGATCCTCTTGCCTCAGTCTACCAAGTAGCTTGGACTAGAGGCACACAGTACCATACCCGGCTAATTTTTTTTGTATTTTTTGTAGAGACGGGCTTTCACCATGTTGCCCAGGCTGATCTTAAACTCCTGGGATCAAGTGATACAGCCGCCTTGGCCTCCCAAAGTGCTGGGATTACAGGCGTGAGACGCCAAGCCCAGCCATGGTTTGTTTTTTCTACACAGTATGCTTTAAACAGCAAATAGCATTTAGAATGCATTCAGGAAGAATATCTATTGTTCATGTAAGAAAAGTGCTAATGGAGGCATGCAGAGGCTCAACAATGTCATCAAGTCCTGGAGTGCTTTCCAGGCCTCTCTTCTGCCTTCTGCAGTGTTAGGCTTCAATGTCAAGCTGCTTCCTTCAGTAGCACTAGAAGCAGCAACGAGGGCTGCATGCTTCCCTGCTCACTTCCAGAAATCCCTTCCTCCATACCTTGCCCTATACATCTTTTCATCTATATCCTTTGAAATACACTTTATGATAAACCAGTAAACGTTAAGTGCTTCCTTGAGCTGCCCAGCATTCTGAGCAAGAAAACTGATTCCCATGGCCAGGCGCGGTGGCTCAAGCCTGTAATCCCAGCACTTTGGGAGGCCGAGACGGGCGGATCACGAGGTCAGGAGATCGAGACCATCCTGGCTAACACGGTGAAACCCCGTCTCTACTAAAAATACAAAAAAAAAAAAAAAAAAAAAAAGATAGCCGGGCAAGGTGGCGGGCGCCTGTAGTCCCAGCTACTCGGGAGGCTGAGGCAGGAGAATGGCGTGAACCCAGGAGGCGGAGCTTGCAGTGAGCTGAGATCTGGCCACTGTACTCCAGCCTGGGCGACAGAGTGAGACTCTGTCTCAGAAAAAAAAAAAAAAAAAAAAGAAAACTGATTCCCACTAGTTGGCCCACTTAAGTCACATGCTTATATCCCTGATCCAATAACCATAATCTGGAATAAAACCTGATTAGTATAAGTCAATTGGGACTCATTTCTGGACCCGGAATGGAGTCAGTTTCCTTCTCAAACCCTCAAAACTCTAAGTGCTTTCAGAACTGGGAATAAGGCCGGGCGCAGTGGCTCACGCCTGTAATCCAAGCACTTTGGGAGGCTAAGGTGGGCGGATCACCTGAGGTCAGGAGTTTGAGACCAGCCTGACCAATGTGATGAAACCCCGTCTCTACTAAAAATACAAAAAACAGCTGGCGTGGTCACATGCGCCTGTCATCCCAGCTACTCCCAAGGCTGAGACAGGAGAATCGCTTGAACCCGGGAGGAAGAGGTTGCAGTGAGCCGAGATGGCGCCATTGCCCTCCAGCCTGGGCAACAGAGCGAAATTTCGTCTCAAAAAAAAAAAAAAAAAAAAAAAAAAAGTGGTATTTAATTAGGTCTTCATCAACCTAGGGATTTGGGGCTGTCAGCAAACAGAAACTACTACAGAAACCGACTGCATAGACTGGAGAGACAGGTGGTCCCCTAAAGGAAAAATAAGAGTGTTAGAAGAAAGGAGAAGAGTGCTGGACAGTACATACTTAACAAGTATCCACTGGTTATTTCATAGAAGGCCCAGAAATGTATTTATTTAACTTAGTAATGAAATCTGAGGGTTAGGAAGAGCAGAAAAGAAGGGAGTGTGGCAGGAAGGAGGAAAAATCAAAGTGGGCCCAAACAATATGGCGGCTAACAGAGATGTTGCAAGGAAAGGTCTACTTGTGGAAAACTCCTCCCAGGAATGTCAGAACTTTTAGTAACAACATAGTAATGACACAAGAATAAACACACAGGCAAATGAGCAAACAACAGAATACAAAGTCTAGAAATAGACACAAGTAAATATGCTAACATTATATATCAAGGGCAGCATTTAAATTCTGTTGGGGCAGTTTAACAAATGGTGTTGACATAACTGGCTCTCCATCGCGCAGAAGTTAGACCCCAGCTCATACATGTATAAGGATAAACTCCAGTTATATTAAAGATTTAATTTTTTTAAAAAAAGAAGAAGGCCGGGCGCGGTGGCTAACGCCTGTAATACCAGCATTTTGGGAAGCCGAGGTGGGTAGATCACCTGAGGACAGGAGTTCGAGACCAGATTGGCCAACACAGAGAAAACCCGTCTCTACTAAAAATACAAAAATTCCAGGCGCCTATAATCCCAGCCACTCGGATGGCTGAGGCACGAGAACTGCTTGAAACGGGGAGGCAGAGGTTGCAGCAAGCCGAGATAGCACCACTATACTCCAGCCTGGGCGACAGAGAGAGACTCTGTCTCAAAAAAGGGGAGGGGAGGGGAGGAGAGGGGAAGAGAGGAGAGGAAAAGAAAAGAAAAAAAGAAAAGAGAAGAGAAGAAAAGAAAGGAAAAGAAAAGAAAAGAAAAAGAAAAAGAAAAAGAAAAAAAAAAAAGAAAAAGCAAGATAATTCACTGGGGGAATGTGTGGAAACCTTCCTAAGCTGGAAGCCAAGCGTGCGCCCTTCTCATTCCGCCTCTTCCGTTGGGTTCCCATTACTTACGTCACAGGACATCGAGCCAATGGGAACTAGGCCTGGGCGACGAGCTCACCCAATGGGGCCGGGGCGGGAGATTTGAAAGGTCCTCGGCCAGGGCGTGGCGTGGCTGATTCAGTTGTTTGCGGGCGGCCGAGAGAGTAGCAGTACCTTGGACCTCAGGTGAGCTGGCCTCCTGTCGCAGGCCTTGCGCCAGGAGTGGGCAGATGATCAGGCAGATCAGAGGGTCCGCTGGGCTGGCCTGCGCGCACACCGCAGGGCTGGAAGGAGGTAGGGATGATAGCAGGGTGGGGGCGGTGAGACCAGCGCCCGGATTGGAGCTAGTGTGCTGACCTGCTCCCTTTTACCAGCTCGGGCTAGCGCTTCCGGCTCGATCGGTCCAACCCCTCCCTCTCTCTCTCTCTCTCTCTTTTTCTCTGCTTCTCACGGCTGTTTCCCTTCTCCGACCAGCTCTCCTCCCCCTTTCCCTCTAAGGATGGCCCAGAAGGAGAACGCCTACCCCTGGCCCTACGGCCGGCAGACGGTAAGGCCCTTCCCTCCGTCCCCGCGCCCCCATGACCCTGCATGGCGAGTTCCTGCTGGGAAACTTGAGATCGTGCAAAGAGCAGTCCCTTATGCACTTTCTCTCCCATTATGCTCCAAAGTACGCGCCCCAAGTTTGATGACAGAACCTGGCCTGGTCATTTGTAGCCACATCCTGTCAGGTGCTACCAACTTGAATCTGACCAGCCAGTGACTACCAGCCGGTGAGGACCTCTGCAGGGTTCCTCACACACAAGTGATATCTGGGACTGAGCAGACAGGGCCTGGCCTTCAGGCCATGATTCCCAACCCATGTCCTGAAAAAAATTAACTAGACAGCAAATATAAATAGACTCTAAAAGGATATAAAGTTACTGTTTAAAAGGTCCAGGGCAAGTCTAAATTATAATTTGGAATTAATGAGTAAGTTGAGGTAAGGATCTCAATGAATCTAAATGGACTTATTTCCCAATTGTCCAGACAGATTTCATTGAGGGGCCTCCTCTCTGATTTGAAATGCCACCTTTATTATATATATAAATTCCCACATATATGTGGGTCTATTTCTGGACTGTATTTTGTTCAACTTGCTTATTTGTAGATCTGTACCAATATCACTATTTGGGAAGAGGTTTTTAGGGGCATAGGGGCTTTCTTCTCTTGGCTGAAGAAGAAGGAAGGGGCCCTGCACAGGCTTTGCTCCCTGTTTGTGGAGCTCTGGCTTCCTGGAGAATCTGCCTATTCGCTTGTTCATCAGCTCCCTCCCTCATGGAGCACTGCGGGAGGCTGTCAGGAATGGAGTCTGAATGAGAAACCACTGTCACTTTTATCTTGGTCACTCCTAAAAGAAAGTGTATCTATTATTTTGAGAAGCTGAAAGTGAGGCCAGGTGCCGTGGCTCATGCCTGTAATCATGGGAAGCTGAGGCAGGTGGATCACCTGAGGTCAGGAGTTCGAGACCAGCCTGGCCAACATGGTGAAACCCTGTCTCTACTAAAAATACAAAAATTAGCCAGGCGTGGTGGCGGGCGCCTGTAATCCCACCTACTCAGGAGGCTAAGGCAGAAGAATCGCTTGAACCTGGAAGGTGGAAGTTGCAGTGAGCTGAGATGGCACCATTGCACTCCAGCCTGGATAATAGAGCAAGACTCCATCTCAAAAAAAAAAAAAGGTGAAAGTGAGAAGTGGTCCAGGGCCATCAGAGTAGCTCTTAGTGTCCTTAAAGCCTGTTCTTGCAAAGGTGTAACCCCTGGTTATTGCTATAACATTCAAGGCCTCAAGCTTCTTATCTAAGCCTTAATAAACTAAGCTTTGTGGCTCAAGCCTGTAATCCCAGCACTTTGGGAGGCCGAGACGGGCGGATCACGAGGTCAGGAGATCAAGACCATCCTGGCTAACACGGTGAAACCCCGTCTCTACTAAAAATACAAAAAACTAGCCGGGCGACCTGGCGGGCGCCTGTAGTCCCAGCTACTCGGGAGGCTGAGGCAGGAGAATGGCGTGAACCCGGGAGGCGGAGCTTGCAGTGAGCTGAGATCCGGCCACTGCACTCCAGCCTGGGCGACAGAGCGAGACTCCGTCTCAAAAAAAAAAAAAAAAAAAAAAAAAAAAAAAAAAAAAATAAACTAAGCTTTTTAGGAGACTTTGAGAATACCTCTGTCTAAACCCCTTGAATTGTGGGTGTTCACAGTAGAGACCCAGCTCTCTACTGTGGTCTAGGTGAGAGGCTGGATGAATGGCTGTGGTGTTATGGACAGGACTTATACAAGTTGAACAGCTACATGCCTGAAAAGTGTGGGCCAGAGCCAAAGAGGTGAAATGTTAGGTGTTGGTGTGAGTCTTTTGCCCCTTATCTTAGGCCTACTTAGGTTATTTATTTTTTTATTTTTATTTTTTTGAGACGGAGTCTCACTCTGTCGCCGAGGCTGGAGTGCAGTGGCGCAATCTCAACTCACTGCAACCTCTACTGCCCGGGCTCAAGCAATTCTCCTGCCTCAGCCTCCCAAGTAGCTGGGATTACAGGACCCGCACCCGGCTAATTTTTTTTTTTTTGAGACGAAGTCTAGCTCTGTCGCCCAGGCTAGAGTGCAATGGCACAATCTCGGCTCACTGCAACCTGCCTCCTAGGTTCAAGCGATTCTCCTGCCTCAGCCTCCTGAGTAGCTGGGATTACAGGCATTCGCCACCATGCCCAGCTAATTTTTGTATTTTTAGTAGAGTGGGGTTTCACTGTGTTGGCCATGTTGGTCTCGAACTCCTGACCTCGTGATCCGCCTGCCTCAGCCTTCCAAAGTGCTGGGATTACAAGCTGACCCACCACACCCAGTCGCACTGGGCTAATTTTTTATATTTTTAGTAGTGATGGGGTTTCACCATGTTGGCCAGGCCGGTCTTGAACTCCTGACTGCGTGAGCCACTGTGCGCGGCCCTAGGTTGTCTATTAATAACCCATTTTAATATGGGACTGTGAGCAGAGGCTGGGAGGCAAAACTGTCACATCAGTGTTTCTCTTTGAATTGGGGGTGGGCGGCTGGGTGGCTCTGTAGCAAGGGGCTGAAATACTGCTTGCAGCACATTCCACCCGGGTCATCAGACAAAGGCACCCTCAGAGCTACCCCCTGCTCCTTCTCAGGCTCCGTCTGGCCTGAGCACCCTGCCCCAGCGAGTCCTCCGGAAAGAGCCTGTTACCCCATCTGCACTTGTCCTCATGAGCCGCTCCAATGTCCAGCCCACAGGTACCTGGGGCAAGGGGGAGAGGAACTGACCCGGGGACATGAGCATCTATGGGAGGGTTTAGGGATGAGAAGGTCATCCCTGTTCTCATTCAACTTACCTGTTGTCTCCTTAGCTGCCCCTGGCCAGAAGGTGGTCGAGAATAGCAGTGGGACACCCAACATCTTAATGTAAGTGCCCCAAACCTTGGGGTGGAGGGGGCTGAGGGGACAGTGAACGGGCAGGAAGTCGGGAAGATAAAACCTAAGGGCAGGAGTAGAGATGAAGAGAAGTGGGGCGGGGGACAGGATAAGATGAGGAAGCGGAGAGAAAGCAAACCTCTTATAACCAAAACCAGTTCTGAGTTGCCTCCCCCCACTTTCTAAGCAGGCGGCACTTCACAATTGATGACTTTGAGATTGGGCGTCCTCTGGGCAAAGGCAAGTTTGGAAACGTGTACTTGGCTCGGGAGAAGAAAAGCCATTTCATCGTGGCGCTCAAGGTCCTCTTCAAGTCCCAGATAGAGAAGGAGGGCGTGGAGCATCAGCTGCGCAGAGAGATCGAAATCCAGGCCCACCTGCAGTATGGGTTGATGCCCCCTGAGCCGAAGCCCCTCTGCTCCCTCACCCCAGCTCCTCACTCAGCCCTACCTCATCCAGATTGCTTTCTCTGTAGCTACGGCTAGTGAGCCCCATTTAGCCCTTAGTCCTGGCCAGAGCCTTGAATCCAGAAATCTGCCTCCAGTTTCCTCTTCCCACTCCCATTCCTGGTGTCCCCGGCCTGGACCACGTCTGACCCCAGTTTGCTCCTATTATCTTTCCCAGCTCTATGCCTTTGGCCTGAGGCCTCCTCTGTCTCTTCCCCCAGCCATCCCAACATCCTGCGTCTTTACAACTATTTTTATGACCGGAGGAGGATCTACTTGATTCTAGAGTATGCGCCCCGCGGGGAGCTCTACAAGGAGCTGCAGAAGAGCCGCACATTTGACGAGCAGCGAACAGCCACGGTCCGGGCGGGTGGGCACCTGGGCCGCCAGTAGGGGGCTGGAGGCTGAGGGTGTGCTGCTTGTAGCTGGAGGTCCATCCTTGTCTGATTGCCTCTCGTTGCCCCTCCCAGATCATGGAGGAGCTGGCAGATGCTCTAATGTACTGCCACGGGAAGAAGGTGATTCACAGAGACATAAAGCCAGAGAATCTGCTCTTAGGGCTCAAGGGAGAGCTGAAGATTGCTGACTTTGGCTGGTCTGTGCATGCGCCCTCCCTGAGGTATGGTGGCCTGGGAGGCCAGCCCTGGGTGTGAGGCTGGGCCATTAAAACCTCTCCAGGGGCGGGGCGCGCTGGCTCACGCCTGTAATCCCCGCACTTTGAAAGGCTGAGGCGGGCGGATCACCTGAGGTCAAGAGTTCGAGACTAGCTTTGCCAACATGCTGAAACCTTGTCTCTATTAAACATACAAAAATTAGCCGGGCGTGGTGGCGGACGGCAGAAATCCCAGCTACTCGGGAGGCTGAGGCGGGAGAATTGTTTGAACCTGGGAGGCGGAGGTTGCAGTGAGCCGAGATTGCGCCATTGCACTCCAGCCTGGGGGGCAGAGTGAGACTCCTCTTAAACAAACAAACAAACAAAATGGTTAGAGTGTGGTGCTAATAATCCTAAGGTCACGGGTTTGATCCCCGTATGGGCCAATGGTAAAACTAGCCAGGTGCGGTGGCTCACGCCTGCCAATCCCAGCACTTTGGGAGGCCAAGGCAGGTGGATCACTTGAGGCCAGGAGTTCAAGGCCAGTGGACCAGCCTGGCCAACATGGCGAAACCCCATCTTTACTAAAAATTTGAACTCCCAGCTGTGCGGGAGGCTGAGACGTGAGAATCACTTGAATCCGCGAGGCAGAGGTTGCAGTGAGCCAAGATCGCCCCACTGCACTCCAGCCTGGACTCTGTCTCAAAAGAGCCCGGAGCAGTGGCCTTTTTCCCTCCCACATCATTTTTTAACGGTTTCATAGTATCACATAGTAGCTGATTTATTTAAGCAGAACATGCCTGATGGGCATTAGAGATGTCCCCAATGAACTCCAAAATGAACTCCAAATGAACACTGCCCTCATATCGCAGTTATCTTATTAAGACATATCCTTCAGTGTGGAGTTGCTGGGGCTGTGTGCAGGCTTACCTCTGGGGCTTTCAGATGTATCATCACCCCAACCTCACCGCCACTCCAGTAGCCCTGCCTGGCTGGACCTCTCCCCTGGTACCTCCCGTGGTCTTTTGGCTCCCTGCCATCAGGTAGCAGGGAAAGGAGAGTTCCTATGTCACTGGGACCCCTGCCCACGCCCCTTATCCCTCCCAGGAGGAAGACAATGTGTGGCACCCTGGACTACCTGCCCCCAGAGATGATTGAGGGGCGCACGCACAACGAGAAGGTGGATCTGTGGTGCATTGGAGTGCTTTGCTATGAGTTGCTGGTGGGAAACCCACCCTTTGAGAGCGCATCACACAACGAGACCTATCGGCGCATCGTCAAGGTGGAAGGGCGGCCTGGGCTTTGTGCCAGCTGCAGAGGCCAGGGGCTGGGGGACTGGGGGTGGGCAGAGTGTATTTGCGTGGCCCTAAGTAACTCCAGACAGAATGGGTAGTCAAGGAAGATGTAGCCAGGGTGAAAGTAATGCAGCCCTTCCATCTCTTCACACCTGCAGGTGGACCTAAAGTTCCCCGCTTCTGTGCCCACGGGAGCCCAGGACCTCATCTCTAAACTGCTCAGGCATAACCCCTCGGAACGGCTGCCCCTGGCCCAGGTCTCAGCCCACCCTTGGGTCCGGGCCAACTCTCGGAGGGTGCTGCCTCCCTCTGCCCTTCAATCTGTTGCCTGATGGTCCCTGTCACTCACTGGGGTGTGCCTGTGTTTTGTATGTTTGTGTATGTATAGGGGAAAGAAGGGATCCTGAACTGTTCCCTTATCTGTCTTCTACCTCCTCCTTTGTTTAATAAAGGCTGAAGCTTTTTGTACTGATCAGTATAGATGTTTCTAGGTGGAGGCTTTGCTGTGGAGGAAGCTGTTCCCTAGAAGGAGAGGTGGCTCACCCTGAGGAGCTGGGATGAGCATTCCTTTGCTATCCCTGGTAACACCCTACCCTCTCAGCTCTGACACCCACCTGGTCAGCTCCCAGCCACCCCCACCCCTACCCCCACTTTCACCAATACCCTGTCTATTCTTTCCATTGCTTTGACTCCCAGAGCCCAGGGGCACTGGGGGCCCTGACTCCCCATTGCTACATTGGAACACCAGCCATCTCTGGCCACCTTCTTTCACCTCTCTCGGTTGTCCAACTTCTAGTTTTTCCTTTTCTGTTTCATTCTCTGCCCCTTTGCCAGCGTAGGAGCAACTGAGCAATTCTGTACCCTAGAAACTGTCTTTGATTCTTTTTCTTTTTTTTTTTTTTTTTTCTTGCTCTGTTGCCCAGGCTGGAGTGCAGTGGCCGGATCTCAGCTCACTGCAAGCTCCGCCTCCTGGGTTCCCGCCATTCTCCCGCCTCAGCCTCCCGAGTAGCTGGGACTACAGATGCCCGCCACCTCGCCCGGCTAGTTTTTTGTAGTTTTTATTAGAGACGGGGTTTCACCGTGTTAGCCAGGATGTTCTCGATCTCCTGACCTCGTGATCCGCCCGTCTCGGCCTCCCAAAGTGCTGGGATTACAGGGTTGAGCCACCGCGCCCGGCCTATCTTTGATTCTTTTACTGCTCTGGTCAGGATCTAGTACAGGAGCCAACAGAAGCAGTAGTGATTCTGTCTTGTTCCTGACACGAGGTTTCACTGTCATGTATGATGCTTGCTATAGGTTTTTGATAGATACCTTTTATCAGGTTAAACAGGGCCTATTTACTCCTAGTGTACTCAGTCTTTAAAAGTTAAGTCCAGGCACAGTGGCTCACGCCTGCAATCCCAGCACTTTCAGAGGCCGAGGTGGACGGATCACGAGGTCAAGAGATCGAGACCATCCTGGCCAACATGGTGAAACCCCATCTCTACTAAAAATACAAAAATTAGCTGAGCGTGGTGGTGCGTGCCTATAATTCCAGCTACTCAGGAAGCTGAGGCAGGAGAATCGCTTGAACCCGGGAGGTGGAGGTTTTAGTGAGCCCAAATCGCACCAATGCACTCCAGCCTGGCGACAGAGCAGGACGGAGCCTTACCCTGTGGTGCAGGTTGGAGTGTAGTGGTCTGATCTCGGCTCACTGCAACCTCCAACCTCCTCTCAGATTCAAGCTATTCTCCTGCCTCAGCCTGCCGAGTAGCTGGAATTACAGGCGCATGCCACCAAGCCCGGCTAATTTTTTTGCAGTTTTAGTAGAGATGGAGTTTCACCATGTTGGCCAGGCTGCTCTCGAACTCCTCACATCAAGTGATCTACCCTCCTTGGCCTCCCAAAGTGCTGGGATTACAGGCGTGAGCCACCACGCCTGGCCAAGTTTTTGTGTTTTTTGTTGTTGTTTTTTGAGACAGAGTTTCGCTCTGTCGCCCAGGCGGGAGTGCAGTGGTGTGATCTCAGCTCACTGCAGCCTCTGCCTCCCAGGCTCAAGTGATTCTCCTGCCTCAGCATCCTGACTGGTTGGGATTATAGACATGTGCCACCACTCCCGGCTAATTTTTGTATTTTTAGTGGAGACTGGGTCAGGGTTTCACCATGTTGGCCAGGCTGGTCTCGAACTCCCGACCTCAAGCTATCTGCCCACCTCCGCCTCCCAAAGTGCTGGGATTATAGGCGTGAGCCACTGCGCCCGGCCGGATTTATTTTTTTACTTTTTTTTTTTTTTTTAATTCATTGCTTTACACCAAGCCTCTAGAACAGTATCTGGAATGTAGAGGATACTCAGTAACTACTGTCAAATGAATAAATCTAACCAAAATTATGGTGGCAGTAGGGTGGAAGAGTGAATTCCTTGAATTTTATAGCAGAAAAAAAACAGGTCATGCCTAAAACTGAAAACTGAAAACTTAGGAAGCAGCAACAGAAGTATGTGATTTAAAAATGTATGGTAGGCCGGGCGCGGTGGCTCAAGCCTTTAATCCCAGCACTTTGGGAGGCCGACACAGGTGGATCACTAGGTCAGGAGATCGAGACCATCCTGGCTAACACGGTGAAACCCCGTCTCTATTAAAAAATACCAAAAACTAGCCGGGCGAGGTGGCGGGCACCTGTACCTGTAGTCCCAGCTACTGGGGAGGCTGAGGCAGGAGAATGGCGGGAACCCGGGAGGCGGAGCTTGCAGTGAGCTGAGATCCAGCCACTGCACTCCAGCCTGGGCGACAGAGTGAGACTCCGTCTCAAAAAAAAAGAAAAGAAAAAAAAGGAAAAAAAAAAAATGTATGGTAGACCAGGCATGGTAGGCCACGCCTGCAATCCCAGCACTTTAGGAGGCTAAGGTAGGCGGATCACGAGGTCAAGAGATCGAGACCATCCTGGCCAACATGGTCACATCCTGTCTCTACTAAAAATACAAAGATTAGCTGGGCGTGGTGGTGGGTGCCTGTAGTCCTAGCTACTAGGGAGGCTGAGGCAGGAGAATCTCTTGAACCTGGGAGGCAGAGGTTGTAGTGAGCTGAGATCACACCACTGCACTCCAGCCTGGCAACAGAGTGAGACTCCGCCTCAAGAAAAAAAAAAAGTAAATACCCAAAGCAAACCAAAATAAAACAGTGAAAAGACTTGGAACTGGCTATCTCTAGGGAGAAAGAAATGGGCAGAGTGCTTATTTATTTTTTATTTTTTGAGACGGAGTTTTGCTCTGTCACGGTGGAGTGCAGTGGCCCAATCTCAGCTCATTGCAACTTCCACCTCCCGAGTTCAAGCGATTCTCGTGCCTCAGCCTCCCAAGTAGCTGGGATTATAGGCATGTGCCACCATGCCCAGCTAATTTTGTATTTTTAGTAGAGATGGGTTTCACCATGTTAGCCAGGATGGTCTTGATCTCCTGACCTCGTGATTCGCCTGTCTCCATTTCCCAAAGTGCTGGGATTACAGGCGTGAGCCACTGTGCCCAGCCTATAATTTTTAATATGGATATCCCTAGGTTTTTTTTTTAAAGCCCTTCTACTGGATGGACATGCAGATTATTTCCAATGGTTTGCACTGTGGCCAGTGTCTTCTGAGTGCCTCCTGTGCACCTTTGTGATGGTCTCTTGTCGTCCTCTAGGGGACATCTAAAGAAAGACATGGCAATGGTGAGTACAAGTATCTAGAGAAAGACATGGTAATGCTGGGTACACGCAGGTAAACGGTCTATAGATATCACCAAAAATGCCCTTCTAAGTGGTGGACAGTTTACACTCCCGCAGGCCATAATGAAGGACACCCATTTTTCCACAACCATAACGCTGACTCCTACTCCTACTGTTACCTGTGAGTAAGTCTGCAGCTATCCGGGAAACTCCGGAGTGGCAACTCTGCAGCAACCTCACTCCTCTGTCTTCTCGATGGCAATAATTCAAACGAGATAAAAGCAAGGATTTTGTTTTTTCTCAAGACGGAGTCTTGCTCCGTTGCCCAGGCTGGAGTGCAATAGCGCGATCTCGGCTCACTGCAACCTCCGCCTCCTGAGTTCAAGCGATCCTCCTGCTTCAGCCTCCCGAGTAGCTGGGATTACAGGCACGCGCCACCACGCCCGGCTGATTTTTGTATCTTTAGTAGAGACGGGGTTTCACCATGTTGGTCACGCTGGTCTCGAAATCCTGACCTCGTGATCCGCCCCTCCTCGGCCTCCCAAAGTGTTGGGATTACAGCCGTGAGCCACCACATCCGGCCAAAGGCAAGGTTTAAGGAAGAAGTGAGAACTGATTTTGAGCAAAGTGATAGTTTATTACAAAAGACAGTACACTTAGAAGAGGACCAGACTGGCGACTTGAAAAAATCAAGTGCCCCTTCCTTTTCTTTAGAGTTTTTATACCCTCTACCTTTCCCGGCACGCTCTGTCTCCTTTTGTTCTTCCTCTGAGCAGGCTGTGGCTTAATTGTCGCAGGCGCAGTGGCCTGCCGGCATTTGGGAGGGAACGCATGCGCAGTGTGTTTACCGAAGTCCAGCGCATACTCTTTACGGTCAATTCTCCCTTTCTGGTCCAGCGCCCCCTACAGGAAGGTTAGATGCTGATCAAATCCAACCATTTTGCCTTTTCACTGCACATGCTTAAAACCTTACTGCACATGCTTAAAACATAGGGGTGATGGCTTGCTAACTCCAGGTGTTTTCTCTATTGCAAGACTCCTCTCATTCCTGGCGCCAGCGATGGCCATTTATTATCTCAGACGGATAGTTAGTTGTATGCCCGCCTGTCCTTCACTCGATGAGAACCAAACAGCTCTGGGGTTCTTCTCTTGTCCTGCTCGTTATGTAAGAGGGACAGATTTCTAATCGCTCGACCATGACTTGACAAATGCCCAACATACCTGGAGGCCCTCTTTCCTGCCCTCATGTCTAACTACCTACTCTAACACTACAAAGCATCCCCAATAGATTGGCTTTTCTACTCCCCAAAACACCAAAGCTCCCCACAGCTCCTACACTCATGATCCCCCCTCTTCTCTGAGAAACAGCAGAACCAAACGGGGGTCTTGCACAGTCCAATCACCAATTCCCCCAAGTTACCTCTGTTCACCTATTATCAGTCTTTCCCCTTCCTCCTCAAGTGGTCCTGTCAGGGATATACTCTGAACCCAGGCCTCTTGCTATTCAACTTCATTCCAGTAATGGTCCCCTTTCGCTTTTCTACCATATATATATATATATATATATATACACACACACACACATACAC
The DNA here is from genome assembly GCF_007565055.1 of Rhinopithecus roxellana. Classification (NCBI taxonomy): domain Eukaryota; kingdom Metazoa; phylum Chordata; class Mammalia; order Primates; family Cercopithecidae; genus Rhinopithecus; species Rhinopithecus roxellana. Next base: position 70,439,563 of record NC_044567.1, on the reverse strand, counting down.
ATACACACACACACACATATATATATACACACACACATATATCCATATATATATATAATCCTTTTTTTTTTTTTTTTTTTTTGCTGGATAATTCTCATCACCATACAAACATATAGCATAAAAAAAAAAAAAATAGGCCAGGCAGTTTGGCTCAGGCCAACTTTATATCTGTAAGCTCTGCCTCAATATCTGTGTGGAGAAGAGTGAAGACAGACTGACACGGGCAGCCAAGGCGTTGGAGCAACTCACAAGCCAGACCCCTGTGTTTTCCTAAACTAGATGCACTGTCAGGTCTTTTGTCTTCAGGAGAAATGAAGAGATTGCTGTTGACTGCACAGTTCCAGGGGCCAAAGCAGAAGAAATCCTGGGGAAAGGTCAAAATATATGGGAGTATTAATTATTTTTTCTTAACTTCTCAGATACTGGAAACTTTGCTTTTGGTATCCAGGAACACATGAATCTGGGTATCAAATATTAAATCTTTGGCCTGAACTTTTTTTTTTTTTTTTTGAGACAGGGTCTCACTCTGTCACCCAGGCTGGAGTACAGTGGTGTGATCACAGCTCACTGCAGCCTTGAATTTCTGGGCTCCAGCAATCCTTCTGCCTCAGCCTCTGCAGCAGCTGGAATCACAGGTGCACACCACCACACTCACGTAATTTTTTTTTTCTCTTATAGAGATGGGATCTTGTTATGTTGCCAAGGCTGGTCTTGAACTCCTGGGCTCAAATGATCCTTCCACTTTGGCCTCCCAAAGTGCTGTGATTATAGGCCTGAGCCACTGTACCAAACCCATGGTTTTATTTTTATTTTATTTTATTTTATTTTATTTTTTATTTTTGAGACAGAGTCTTGCTCTGTCACCCAAGCTGGAGTGCACTGGCACAATCTCAGCTCACTGCAACCTCCGCCTCCTGGGTTCAAGCAATTCTCCTGCCTCAGCCTCCCAAGTAGCTGGGATTACAGGAGCGTGCCACTGTACCCAGCTAATTTTCATATTTTCAGTAGAGACAGGGTTTCACCATGTTGGCCAGGGTGATCTTGAACTCCTAATCTCAGGTGATCCACCTGCCTCAGCCTCTCAAAGTGCTGGAATTACAGGCATGAACCACTGTGCCCGGCCCAGCCCATGGTTTTAAATATGATGCCCACATTTATATTTCTCACCTTGACGTCCCTATCAGGCTTGAGACTGACACATTCTTGGCAATCTAATAGGCTTCTCAAAGTGAACATGCCTAAAATAGAATTTTTTTTTTTTTTTTTTTTTTTTAGACAGAGTTCTGCTCGGTTGCCCAGGCTAGAGTGCTGTGGCACGATCTTGGCTCACTGCAACCTCTGCCTCCCGGGTTAAAATGATTCTCTTCCCTCAACACACGCCACCATGCCCAGGTGATCCACCCACCTTGGCCTCCCAAAGTACAGGGATTACAGGCGGAAGCCACCACGCCTGGCCTAAAATAGTATTCTTAACTCACTGCCCACCCAATCAAAAAAGTTGTAACTTCCCCATCTCAGTCAATAGCCCTATCATTTAGCACCCAGTTACTTGGGTCAAAAACCTAGAGATCATTTCTGGTTTCTCTCTTTTTACTTCCTTACCTCCCCAGGTCTTCCAGCTCTTCCTATTGCCAACCAAATCCCTGGAGAGGCCCACTTTTATTACACACAAACCCAATCACTCTCATGCTGGTTCAGGCACCATCCTTTCTTTTTTTTTTTTTTTTTTTTTGAGACGGAGTCTCGCTCTGTCACCCGGACTGGAGTGCAGTGGCCGGATCTCAGCTCACTGCAAGCTCCGCCTCCCGGGTTTACGCCATTCTCCTGCCTCAGCCTCCCGAGTAGCTGGGACTACAGGCGCCAGCCACCTCGCCCGGCTAGTTTTTTTTTTTGTATTTTTTAGTAGAGACGGGGTTTCACCGTGTTAACCAGGATGGTCTCGAACTCCTGACCTCGTGATCCGCCAGTCTCGGCCTCCCAAAGTGCTGGGATTACAGGCTTGAGCCACCGCGCCCGGCCAAGTTATTTAATTTTCGTATTTTTGTGAGTCTTTTTTTTTTTGAGACAGAGTCTCACTCTGTCACCCAGGCTGGGGCGCGGTGGTGCTGTCTTGGCTCTCTACAACCTCCGCCTCCTGGGTTGAAGCGATTCTAGTAGAGACGGGGTTTCACCATGTTAGCCAGACCGGCCTCGAACTCCTGACCTCAAGTGATCCACCTGCTTCGACCTCCCACAGTGCTGGGATTACTGGCATGAGCCACCATACCTGGCCAGCCACCGCTCCTGGCCTTTTGTGAGTCTTTAAGATGGAAATAATAGTCATTTCTTACCTATAACATGGGCTGTTCCCAATTGCATTAATATACATAGATATTTGTTTTATTTAGTTTTGTTTGTTTGCTTTGAGATGGAGTCTCACTCTTGTCGCCCAAGCTGGAGTGCAATGGCATTATCACTGTTCACTGCAACCTCCGCCTCCCGGGTTCAAGCGATTCTCCTGCCTTAGCCTCCCAAATAGCTAGGTTTACAGACATGCGCCACCACACCCAGCTAATTTTTACATTTTTTGTAGAGGCGGGGTTTCACCATGTTGGCCAGAATGGTCTCTAACTCCTGACCTTAGGTGATCCGCGGCCTTGGCCTCCCAAAGTGTTGGGATTACAGGTGTGAGCCACCATGCCTGACCCGTACATATAAATTTTTACTTTCTAAAAACTCTATTTTAAAATGCTGTTGGGGGCCGGGTGCAGTGGCTCAGGCCTGTAATCCCAGAACTTTGGGAGGCTGAGGCGGGCCAGGCGGGGCGAGGCGGATCACGAGGAGATCGAGACCATCCTGGCTAACACGGTGAAACCCTGTCTCTACTAAAAATACAAATAATTAGCCCGGCGCAGTGGCGTGTGCCTGTAGTCCCAGCTACTGGGGAGGCTGAGGCAGGAGAAGGGTGTGAACCCCGGAGGCAGAGGTTTCAGTGAGCCCAGATGGTGCCACTTTACTCCAGCCTGGGTAATAGAGTGAGACTCTATCTCAAAAAATAATAATAATAATAAATAATAAAATAAAATGCTGTTGGAGGCCAGGCACTGTGGCTGACGCCTGTAATGCTAGCACTTTGGGAGGCTGAAGCGGGCAGATCACCTGAAGTCAGGAGTTTGAGAGCAGCCTGGCCAACCAGGTGAAATCCCTTCTGTACTAAAGATACAAAAATTAGCCGGGTGTGGTGGCACATGCCTGTAGTCCCAGCTACTTGGGAGGCTAAGGCAGAGAATTGCTTGAACTCGGGAGGCGGAGGTTGCAGTGAGCTGAGATGGCGCCACCGCACTCCAGCCAGGGCGACAGAGCAAGACTGCATCTCAAAAACAACAGCAACCAAAAAAACCACACACAAAAAAAGACAATACATAAGTGAACGAACATGACTGTGTTCCAATAAAAATGTATAGACCTTGACATTTTTTTTTTCTTTTTTGAGACAGCGTCTCATTCTGTCACCCAGGCTGGAGTGTAGTGGTGCGATCTCAGCTCACTTCAACCTCTGCCTCCTGGGTTCAAGAAAGTCTCATGCTTCAGCTTCCTGAGTAGCTGGGATTACGGGCACACATCACCACGCCCGCCTGATTTTTTTTTTTTTTTTTGAGATGAAGTCTCACTCTATCGCCCAGGCTGGAGTACAATGGAGCGACCTTGGCTCACTGCAACCGCGGCTCACTGCAACCTCCGCCTCCCTGGTTCAAGCGATTCTCCTGCCTCAGCCTCCCAAGTAGCTGGGATTACAGGCGCCCGCCAATATGCCCGTCTAATTTTTGTATTTTTAGTAGAGACAGGGTTTCACCACGTTGGTCAGGCTGGTCTGGCACTCTTAACCTCAGGTGATCCGCCCGCCTCGTCCTCCCAAAGTGCTGGGATTCCAAAGTGTGAGCCACCACGCCCGGATTCCTGGCTAATTTTTGTACTTTTTGTAGAGTCAGGGTTTTTGCCATGTTGACCAGGCTGATCTCAAACTATTGGCCTCAAGTGATCCGACCGCCTAGGTTTCCCAAAGTGCTGGGATTATAGGCGTGAGCCACCGTGCACAGCCAACTTTCATATTCTTTAGATTACTTTCAACCATTTAAAAATACAAAAACAGCCGGGCAGGGTAGCTCATACCTGTAATCCCAGCACTTTGGGAGTCTGAGGCGGACGGATCACCTGATATCAGGAGTTCAAGATCAGCCTGACCAATATGGTGAAACTCCCATCTCTACTAAAAATACAAAATTAGTCAGGCATAGTGGCACATGCCTGTAATTCCAGCTACTTGGGAGGCTGAGGCAGGAGCATTGTTTGAACCCAGGAGGCAGAGGTTGTAGTAAGCTGAGATTGTGCCACTGCATTCCAGCCTGGGCAACAAGAGCGAAACTTGAAACTCGGTCTCAAACAACCAAATAAAAACATAAAAACTTTCTTAGCTCACGGCCATATAACAACAGGTGTTGAGCTGGATTTGGCCCTTGGGCCATACTTCACTGAACCCTACTGTAGTGGACACTGTGGTAGCCTCCTGACAGCCCCTCCTGCCTTCCCCATTATGTTGCAACTGTTTGAATTTGGAAGGAACTGACCCATCCCTAGCTCCAGGAGGAGCATAACTCTTTTAACCTAATCAGTTAATTCCTTTTTTGAAATAGGGTCTCACCCTGTTGCCCAGATTGGAGTGCAATAGTCCAATGATAGCTCACTACATATTCAACCTTCTGGGTTCAAGCAATCCTCCCACCTCAGCCTCCATAGCAGCTGGGACTCCAGGTGTGCAACACCATGTCTGGCTAATTTTTTTCTTTTTTGAGATGGAGTCTCCTTCTGTTGCCAGGTTGGAGTGCAGTGGCACAATCTTGGCTCACTGCAGCCTCTGCCTCCCAGGTTCAAGTGATTCTCCTGCCTCGGCCTTCAGAGTAGTTGGGATTACAGGCGCCCGCCACCACACCCGGCTAATGTTTTTGTATTTTTAGTAGAGACGGGGTTTCACCATATTGGCCAGGATGGTCTCGATCTCCCGACCTCGTGATCCACCCACCTCGGCCTCCCAAAGTGTCGGGATTACAGGCGTGAGCCACCGCGCCTGGCCACTAATTTACTTTTTTTTTTTTTTTTGAGACGGAGTCTGGCTCTGTTTCTCAGGCTGGAGTGCAGTGGCGCGATCTCCGCTCACTGCAAGCTCCGCCGCCTCCCGGGTTAACGCCATTCTCCTGCCTCAGCCTCCCGAGAAGCTGGGACTACAGGCGTCCGCCACCACGCCCGGTAATTTTTTTTGTATTTTTAGTAGAGACGGGGTTTCACCGTGGTCGCCAGGATGGCCTCAATCTCCTGACCTCGTGATCTGCCCGCCTCGGCCTCCCAATGTACTGGGATTACAGGCCTGAGCCACCGCGCCTGGCCGCTAATTTACATTTTTAAAGGATCATTCTGGTTCTCTATTGAGAATAGACTGTAGAGAGGTGAGGGTAGAAGAAGTGAGGCCATTTGGGAAGCAACTTCATTTATCCAGGCCAAAAATGATGGTGGTTTGGACCAGGGCAGAAACAATGGTAAGGATGAGAAGTGGTCAGATTCTGGATATATTTTCGAGCAGAACCAACAAGATTTCCTAAAGGATTGGCCATAGATTATGACAAAAAGAGGAGTCAAGTACAACTCCAGGGTTTTTGGTCTTAGTCACTGGGAAGATGGAGTTGTCATTTACTGAGACAGAAGTCACCGTAGGAAGAAACAAGGTTTTGCCGGGGAGGTGGTGCGATAGGGGTGGGGCAAGGAACCAAATCACAGGAAGGATAAAGGTGGGGCTATCTTCAGGCTGGTACAGGATTTCAAACGCTCTCAGAATTCATACCTCTTCATCTTTCGTCTCTGGTTCTCTTCCTTATCAGCCTCATTCTTTCCTTCTACAGACAGTTATCTCCTGGACATGAAAGATGGAAAAGCTGATACTCAGCTTGAGTTCTCAAGAGAACAGAAAGGCGTCTCACACTGTCCACAAAGCTAGAAACAAACAAACAACACTGTGGAGGATTTTTACTGGTCATACCTTGGGTCATGTGCTCTTCCCTGAGCCAATCTGCAGTCAGAAGGATGAAGTACTCTAATTGGCCATGTTTGGGTCACGTGCCTGTCCCTGGCTGTCATTGCACCAACAAGTCAGGGAATGGAGAGTTGGAGAGTGAGGAGCTTCCCCTACACAGACAGAGGGTGGGTAGCCCATTTGTCCTCTAAAAACTGCAAGATACAGGCTCACACCTGTAATCCTAGCACTTTGGGAGGCCAAGGCAGGCGGATCATGAGGTCAGGAGTTCGAGAACAGCCTGGCCAACATGGTGAAACCGGGTCTCTACTAAAAATACAAAATTAGCTGGGCATGGTGGCACGCGCCTGTAATCCCAGCTACTCAGGAGGCTGAGGCAGGAGAATGCTTGAACCTGGGAGGCGGAGGTTGCAGTGAGCCAAGATTGTGCCACTGCACTCCAGCCTGGACAAGAGAGCAAGACTCCGTCTCAAAAATAAAAAACAAAAAACAAAAAACAACTTCAAGATACATCTAGAATGCATCCATCCACATCCTGCTAGACTGAGCTACTATCACCTGGTACTTGGAACCACCTCCTCACTGGTCTACCGTCTCCCTTGCAAACATTTTCTACAACAGCCTATAATCCCTAAACATGAATCCCATCACATCACTCTCTTCCTGTGCTCAGCTTCCCATTCTCAAGGGAAGGCCTCCCATCTTCTAAAGAATATCTACCTACCCAGCCCAATGTATGAGCTTTTCAGGTTTTTTTTTTTTTTTTAGAGCAAAGGAATGACGGGTTTTGTCAAGCTGCAGGTGACTATAAGATACAGACAGCTGACAATTGTGGACTCCTCAGGCGTAGTGAAACTTTGAGCTACTATCATTAGGGTTGACTGGCTAGGACCCTGGCAGGCACCTGGGGATAGTAGTGCTGGGAAGTTCTGGGGAGTTGCACTTCTGAATGTTGGCATGACACTGCCTCAAGACATCTCTCTATCCAAATGGAAAAAACAACCACATCCTTTGTCAGCTAAGGAGAGTTAGCAAACTGTTTTTATTAAATACGGATGTCTGGTCGGGTACGGTGGCTTACGCCTGTCATCCTAGCGCTTTGGGAGGCCGAGGCGGGTGGATCACTTGAGGTCAGGAGTTTAAGACCAGCCTGGCCAACATGGTGAAACTCCGTCTCTACTAAAAATACAAAAATTAGTTGGGCATGGTGGCGGGCGCTTGCAATCCCAGCTACCTGGTAGGCTGAGGTAGGAGAATCGCTTGAACCCAGGAGGCGGAGGTTGCAGTGAGCCGAGATCGCGCCACTGCACTGCAGCCTGGGTGACAGAGTGAGACTCCGTCTCTAAACAAACAAATAAATAAATAAATAAGTAAAAATACTGATGTCTCTGGGCTTTGGCTATGTGTTGCAATTTACAACCTTTCCAATGTCTGCTGCACCATTGCATTTAGAGGAAATCTCCATTCCCCAACAGGAACTACAAGGCCCCCTGCATGACGTGGCCCCTGCTGCCTGTTCAGCTCCTCAGCTCAAAATCCTTCCCCTTACCTTGCGGATTTTGTTTTAGTCCCAATGTCTCCTGCCCTCTCACCTCACTTTCTTGAATACGTCAAGACTTCTTTGTCTCTGAGCGGTAGCTCAAGTTTTCTTCCCTCTGCCTGGAGGGTGGCTGGGTCTTTTTGGTTCTTTTTAGTTAAAAGTCCCACCGAAGAGGTCTTTTCCTGACCCCTTATCTAAACTAGTGCCTACTCAGTTATATTTTCAATCTCAACACTTTATTTCCTGTATAGCACATATCAAAATTTGTGATCATTTCATTTGTTGAATATTTTACCTCGTGGCAAAATCACACGCCATCCTCTAAGGGGCGGGACCCTTCAATGTGAAAGGGGCAAGAGACACAGAACAAGAGTGGCAAAAGCATAGGAAAGCCCAGAGGCCGCTGCCTTGACCACAATGGGTCGCTCTGAGCAGTTCAATGGTTAGGTCTGTTAACCAAGAAAGATAGAGCAAACCATTCATGCTCATGCTGGACTTCTGGTTTCCTCCTTCCTTAGTCAAGTAGGTTCAACCCCAATGGTCCAAGCAGGATATGTCATTTCCATCCTAAGAACCTCTCTAGGAACCCCAAGTGGGCTCCCCACTTGGTGTTTTTGCTAAGCAATCACTGTGGGGGTGTTCAATTGCAGGCAGAAAAAATCTAAGCCCCACCCTGCGGGACTCAGAAATTTGAGGACCTTGGTCTTTAAGATCTGCCCCATCAGCTTTCAGAAAGGGCGGGGCGACGGGAGCAGCTGTCACCTCCTTCTCTCCACCCAGCCGGCGTTCACGTGTGTTCCGCTGTGCAGTAACAGCTCTTCTTCCGGGACTTCCTGGTCACCGCGACCAATCAAAATGCTTTTCCTGTCCTTACCATTGTCAACCGCTGCCAATCGGCGCGCCTCTACCAACGCCCCTTAAAGGCGCAGCCACCGCCTCCGGAGCCGGGGCGAACCAATTCCTCGGTTGCGGCCCCCACCTGCAGTATGGAGTCGTCTCGGGGGCGGCCCGGGCCCGAGACGGACCTTCTGGCTGTAGCGGAACAGCAGGCCGCAATCTTCGGCGGCGGACCGGGCCGAACGTCCTCTGAGCCGCCCTCAGGCCTCCGGGTGTCCGGGGAGGAAGAGGCCGAGAACGCTGGGGGCGCGAACCGCCACCCCAGGACGTCCCCGAAGACGTCAGGCTGCGGCGTCGTCCACCGACCGGAACGGGAGGCTCTCGAGAAAGAGCCCGGCCCTCAAGGGACGCCGTCTGGGGCCGGGAGCCTCAGTGGGGCGCCGGGTGCAGAGCACGAACCGTCCCTGTCCTTCCGGCACAAGGACCCGGCGCCGCCCGAGGGCAAGCCCGCCTCCGGGAGGGACTGCCGTCGAGGGGGACCAGGCGGCGGGATGGATGTTGAGCAGCAGGAGGAGGAAGACAACGACGAGGAGGCGGCCGCGGGCGGCAGAGCCGGCCGCTCGTTCTCCAGCCGCCTTCAGGACAGCCGCAGCTTGGACGGGCTGAGCGAGGCGTGCGGTGGCGCCGGGTCCTCAGGCAGTGCCGAGTCCGGCGCGGGCGGTGGACGCCGCGCCACCATCTCCAGTCCCCTGGAGCTCGAGGGCACAGTGAGCCGCCACGGCGACCTCACCCACTTTGTCGCCAACAACCTGCAACTCAAGATCCGTCTGAGCGGCGCCCCTCCACCCCCTCCTTCTGCCCCTGCGCGGCCCTGCCCAGCGCCTGCACCCACACCCACACCAGCCATTCCCCCCATCGACCCTGAGGTGCTGCGGGATCTGGAGCGGTTGAGTCGGGAGCTGGGAGGCCGGGTGGACCGTCTGCTTCGCGGTCTAGGTGGCGCGGTGCAGGAGCTGACGGCGCTGAGCGTGGGCTGCATCCAGACCTACCGCGACGCTGTGGACTCCTTAGGTGAAGCCGTGGACATGAGCATCAAGGGCATGTACACCCTGCTGGCGCGCTGCGAGGAGCTGGAGCGGGCTCTGCAGCCGGTTCAGGGGCTGGCTCGCCAAGTCCGGGATATCCGACGTACTCTGGAGGTGTTGGAGGCCCTGTGCAAGTGACCAGGAGGACAGGAGAGGCCGGGCCTGGCCAGGGCAGGGCCCAGCAGGACCCTAAGGACTCTTCAGGGAGTCCTCGTGGGAAGTGCCCACTGAGGGGAGGCCTGTGGGTTGGAGGCTCTTCCAGATACGTTCAGCTGGCCCGCGCCCACTCGCTGGGCCTTAGGCTGGTGTATATGGGGAAGTTGTAACGGCTTTCCTGGTGGGAAGGGATGTTACTCTGCTTTTATACAGTTGGCCATCTGTAGCTACCCTGTTCTTCCCAACTCTCCTCCCTAGCTAGAGCACCAGCCCTGGGAACACAGGGCTTTAGGTCTGCTTCAAGGTGAGGACGTGACTCCCACATGTAATCAGGAGAAAGGGACAGAGGAAGCCCCAGCCCCCACTGTGGCTATCCTGACTTCAGTGGCCACATCTCAGGTGCCAGGGGCTGTGGGAGCTTGAGCCGTCCTTGGCCAAACACACCGCAGGCAAGGATGCACCCCTGCGGATGGATAGCCTTCTGCTTCTGCCCTCTGGCCCTCTACCATATCACTTCCCCAGCCAGAACCGGGGTGCAGCTAGGAGGAATGGGTTGCACGGCGGAGGTGGGTGAGGTGGGAGACGTCTCACTGCTCTCAGGGTTCAGGTAGAATGTTGCTGGTTTTGAAGCCCACCTGTTGTGGAGTGTTCTCATCAGTTTTGGCTTTCTGAGATTTTGTGGAATTAAAGTGCTGCTGCTGCTGCTGCGAAGGCTGAGGCTGAGTCTGTGTGGGGTTACAGTGATTAATAAGCCAAAGCAATGGGAATGAGGGTCGGTGTTGTTCACGCAGCTCCCTTGGGGCTGGTGCTGGAAGTGGGGTGGGGGTGGGGGTGTCTCAGGCTCTATGGGGAAGGATATGGTTCCTGCCCTCAAGCATCTGGTCTGAAGGGAAATGTGAGGACATAGATCATCACTCACAGGGGCCCAGAGATCCAGTAACCACAGAAACGTAAAATAAAAAAAGGTGCTCTAGAAGAGAAGGGGAAGAAATTGTCTTCTCAGGTCCTGATGAATAGGCAGGGGCTGGGTGGATTGGACGGACATCTTACCTCTGAAGGAAGACTGGGAACACTTGTCAGCTCCATTCCTGACCATTTCCCACACTCTGCAGATCTGTGTCACATGGTTTGAGACAAATTAGTCCCAAAGCCTTTTGTTTACAATTCACACAGTAAGTTCAGGAGCCATATATTATGGCCATTAAGATGTAGAAGCAAAGATCGTGGAACAACCCTGGTTTCTCTCAATCCTTTCCTCTCAAGACACGCCCAGTTTAGAATGCGCTCCAAAACGCTTCCTCTTCTGGGATTGGAAATGTTTCGCTGGTTTTCCAGCGGTGATGTTGTTTGGCTCTAAAACAGCGCAATCCTGCTTTTGAAAAGTTTCACGCTGTGGCCCGTACGGGGATCGAACCCGTGACCTTGGCGTTATTAGCACCACGCTCTAACCAACTGAGCTAACCGGCCAGCTACTAACAGGGGCTTGAAATAAAGTTATTTAGTTACAATATTGTTCAGTCCTCTCGTAATAAACCTATATTTGTAGGACTTCTTTATCAGAAATGAAAACAGAATACAAAAACTGACTAAGCACCTAGACGAGGAACAGACAAGTCACAGTACTGGCAAGTACAGATGATGCGACTGGGGTAGTTGCAAGTCGAGGCTCAAGTGCAATGTGCACGAAGAGCAAAAATCCCAACAGCGTGTCGCAGATGTACCGAGAGAAGACAGATGGTCATGTGAGTAAGCCATATAGGCTGGAAGTTATGAGGCTCTGCAACTCTCCTCGCAATGTTTAATGTTCGCAAAAGCGTGGGGAAACACTGAGGCACCGCTGGGATTCGAACCCAGGATCTCCTGTTTACTAGACAGGCGCTTTAACCAACTAAGCCACGGCGCCGCCGGAAGGGCGTTTGGGATCTTGTTTCCTTGGCCAGGTCAGCTCAATTGCAGAGCATGAATACAAAAATGTCACAAAAAGTCGGCCGCATTGGAAAATGCGGAAAGGATGGATGCAGCTGGGAAAGACACGAAAACTGAACGGAGTGACTCGGAGTAACAAGAGAAATCCTAGTTTTGATGTTACAAAACTTGAGCTCGGACCACAGGGATTCCGTAGCCGACGAGGATGGGATTCGAACCCACGCGTGCAGAGCACAATGGATTAGCAGTCCATCGCCTTAACCACTCGGCCACCTCGTCTTCGGCCTGATTTCGGTTTACGGACAGCCCTCCGCATCTCACATCTCTGGGACCTGAACTTCCCGCAAGTGGGGTTCGCCTCTGTCGTGAAGGCTGCACATTTTGAAGGAACCAGCTCAGCACTGGAAAGAGGACTCACAGACCAAAGACCGACTTCTCCCATGCGTGATCGTCCGAACCTCCTCCCTCTGCTGAGAAGTCTAGAACTGCTCCTGTCCTGAGGAGCCGCGTTATCCGCCCAGAATTACGGTATCCGGATCCATCGCAAAAACGCCCGCGAGAAGGTTGGGCTGCCCAAACGGGGCGGCCTCGGAACTTCGTGCCAGAAACCCCTTCCGTTCAGGACCCAAGAGGATATTGATTCTTCAATGGCCTGAACGCTGAAGCTCGACCGTAGTTTAAATTAAGGGGAGTTAATAAAAGTAGAAGAAAAGTATTCGCTGACCCCGACGTGATTTGAACACGCAACCTTCTGATCTGGAGTCAGACGCGCTACCGTTGCGCCACGAGGTCGGCCGGCCATTCGGCACCTCAGTTCTCCCCATGACCACTGTGCCCCCAGGAGGCCGGGGTCATGGATCGAGGCATGGATGGGCACCTAGGGCATTCCTGTCCCTCAGAACAGTTGCGGGATCGTATCTGCGCTCGCCGAGCGGCCCTGTAGGGCAAGCCGGGGGGGTGGCACCCCAGGGCAGTGACTATGGAATCCAGGCTCAGCGGTCTGTCCCTCCTGGCCCCCGGCGTCCTGCCAACGCCCAGATAGAGAGTCCCGAGCTACTTACAGCCCAGCCCGGACCGACCTGCCTAGAAACGGATGGAAGGATTTGAACCGGAAGGAAAGTGATGGAGCAGTGCCAGAGCCTAGGGCACCTGAAGGGGTGAGAGAGTTGCTCCCCCAGCAGCGCGTCTCCTCCCCGGCTGCACTTTTACAATCGCCTGCGGAGCCTTTGAATGTACCCACGCACAACCCCCGGTTTCGGAGGTTCTGATTTAAATGGTCCAGGGAAGAGCTCTGGCATCGATATGTAAAACTTTTGAAAAATATCGGTATTTCAGCTGTTTGAGGGCACATAAATATTGTCTATAATTTTATGAGTTTTGACAAATACATACACATGCACAAATCACAACTCTTTAAAAACATATAGGACATTTCCTTCGCTCAAGGTTCTTACATGTCCCTTCTCTACGGATCCCCACTCCTCCCTTCCCAGAGGGAATCTCTATTCTAATTTTGACCACCACAAACATCAGTATTTCTTTTCTTTTCTTTTTTGAGAGGGAATTTAGCTCTTGTTTCCCAGGCTGGAGTACAATGGCGCAATCTCGGCTCACCGCAACCTCCCCCTCCCGGGTTCAAGGGATTCTCCTGCCTCAGTCTCGCGAGTAGCTGGGATTACAGGCATGCATCACCACGCCCGGCTAATTTTTAGTAGAGATGGGGGTTTCTCCATGTTGGTCAGGCTGAGTCTCGAACTCCCGATGTCAGGTGATCCCCCAGCTCGACCTCCCATAGTGCTGGGATTACAGGCGTGAGCCACCGCGCCTGGCCAACAACTTCTTTAATCTGTGAACACTTATATTTGATGAACCCCTCACTAAGGGAGCTCACCTCTGAAGGTCTAGGTCAAAAATGCATGTAAGTTACAGACAGGGAAGAAAAGCATGAAGAGTTCTTCAGTCTTTTTTTTCTTTTGAGACAGGTCTCACTTCTGTTGCTCAGGCTGTAGTGCAGTGGTGTGATCACGGCTCACTGCAGCCTCCACTTCATGGGTTCAGGTGATCCTCCCACCTCAGCCTCCCAAGCAGCTGAAACTACAGCTGTGCACCACTATGGTTGGCTAATTTTTTGTACTTTTTTGTAGAGATGGGGTTTCACCATGTTGCCTAGGCTGAAACTTCAGTCTTTTTATCCTGTCTCCTAAGAACGTTTGAATGCTTGCTATGCTGTAATTTCTGCATTGGAGAATACAGAAAGCTCATCTCTCATTGTAAATTAGGTGTCATTACTATTACTCATTTTAGGAATCAAATGCAATGGGGGTCATTTCAAAGGAGAAAACTTGATAGGTTTCCTTGTCCATCCTGAGAGCAGGAAGGTTTGAAACTATCTTCAGAACTTTGACCGAGTCCAACAGTTAAGAAAAGAACCGGCCGGGCATGGTGGCTCACGCCTGTAATCCCAGCACTTTGGGAGGCCATGGAGGTTGGATCACCTGAAGTCAGAAGTCAGAAGTTTGAGAACAGCCTGGCCAATATGATGAAACCCCGTCTCTACTAAAAATACAAAAATTAGCTGGGCATGGTTGTGGGCACCTGTAATCCCAGCTACTAGGGAGGCTGAGGCAGAAGCATCACCCAACCCGCAAGGCGGAAACTGCAGTGAGCCGAGATCATGCCATTGCATTCCAGCCTGGGCGACAAAGGTAAAAACTCCGTTTCAAAAAAAAAAAAAAAAAAAAGGCCGGGCACGGTGGCTCACGCCTGTAATCCCAGCACTTTGGGTGCTGGGAGACTGAGGCGGGCAGATCATGAGGCCAAGAGATGGAGACCATCCTGGCCAACATGGTGAAACCCAGTCTCTACTAAAAATACAAAACTTAGGTGGGCATGGAGGCACGCGTCTGTAGTCCCAGCTACTCCGGAGGCTGAGACAGGAGGATCACCTGAGCCCGGGAGGTCGAGGATCACTGTAGTCATGATCATACCACTGCACTCCAGCCTGAATGACAGAGTGAGACCCTGTCTAAAAAAATAGAGACAGAGAGACACTTTGTTGAACCTCTTTTCAAAAAAAAAAAACACAATAATAATAACTCCTCAGTAAAGTCTAGAAAAATCACAATCTTTTATTTCATGGGGATAAAAGCAAGTTTTGGTGATTACATTGTCTCCAATATGAAGAAAAGGCTGTGCTGTCTTTTAAAGAGATGGTTTATATGAAAATGTCATCACATAGTTTCAATATATAAGAGTTCAACACTTTAGGGACTCTCAATCCTATAAATCATTCCTTTTTTTCCTCAATTTCATGTCTTAATGATAATACTATATAAGACTCAGAAAATATTAATGTTTATTGTTTAAAACTCCTTTTTTAAAAGACAGAATCTCACTCTGTCACCCAGGGTGGAGTACAGTGGTGCGATCTCAGCTCACTGCAACCTCCACCTTGTGGGTTCAAGAGATTCTCTTGCCTCAGCCTCCCAAGTAGCTGGGACTACAGGTGCGTGCCACCACGCCCGGCTAAGTTTTGTATTTTTAGTAGAGACGGGGTTTCTCCATGTTGGCCAGGTTGGTCTTGAACTCCTGACCTCAGGTGATCCACCCGCCTCGGCTTCGCAAAGTGCTGGGATTACAGGCGTGAGTCACTGCTCCCGGCCTAAAACTTCGTTAAAAAGGTATATCTGAATGTATGTGTGTGTGTATTTAAATATATAAATATATAATATATATTATATATAATTAAATATATATTATATATAAATACATATATATATATTTTTTTTTGAGATGTAGTCTTGCTCTGTCGTCCAGGTTGGAGTGCAGTGGCAAGATCTCGGCTCATTGCAACATCCGCCTCCTGGGTTCAGATGATTCTCCTGCCTCAGCCTCCCGAGTAGCTGGGAATACAGACACATGCCACCACGCCTGGTTAATTTTTTTTTGTATTTTTAATAGAGACGGGGTTTCACCATGTTGGTCACGCTGGTCTCAAACTCCTGACCTCAGGTGATCTGCCCGCCTCTGCCTCCCAAAGTGCTGGGATTACAGGCGTGAGCCACCACTCCAGGCCTTTATTATTGTTTTATTAGAGAGAGGTGTCTCACTATGTTGCTCAGACTGGCTTCAAACTCTTGGGTTCAAGGAATACTTCTGCCTTGGCCTCCCAAAGTGCTGGAATTACAGGCATGAGCTTTCGCTTCTGGTCCCAGAGTGCATTTTCTTTTTCTTCCTTTTTTTTTTTTTTTTTGAGACGAAGTCTTGCTCTGTTTCCCAGGCGAGAGTGCAGTGGCACGATCTTGGCTCAATGCAACCTCTGCCTCCCGGGTTCAAGCAATTCTCCTCCCTCAGCCTCCTGAATAGCTGGGATTACAGGCGGGCGCCACCACAACTGGCTTTTTTTTTTTTTTTTTTTTTTTTTTCCAGTAGAGATGGGGTTTCACCATGTTGGCCAGGGTGGTCTGAAACTCCTGACCTCAGGTGATCTCCCTGCCTCAGTCTCCCAAAGTGCGGGGATTACATGTGCGAATCACCGCTCCCGGTCAATTTTTGGCCAAAGTTTCTAAAATAAAGTTTAAGAATAAATGCCCTATTTTTATAGAATTATAAATGTCCTATTTTTATAGAATTATAATTCTAGCGTTTCCTTTTTCTTTTTTTTTTTTGAGACAGTTGCACTCTTGTTGCAGAGGCTGGAGTGCCATGACACGATCTCGGCTCACTGCAACCTCCACCTCCCGGGTTCAAGCGATTCCACTGCCTTAGCCTCTCGAGTAGCTGGGATTACAGGCACGCGCCACCACATCCGGCTAATTTTGTATTTTTAGTGGAGATGGAGTTTCAGCATGTTGGTCAGGCTTGTCTCGAACTCCTGACCTCAGATGATCCGCCTTCCTGGGCCTCCCAAAGCGCTGGGATTACAGGCGTGAGCCACTGTGCCCGGCCCGCGTATCCCTGTTTGTAGCACCTATTATCTTACGGATTTATTTGTTTGTATGTCTGTTGTTGATCTCCCTGACTAGAATACCCTTACTAGGTAATAAATAAATATATAAAAATATTTGTTGAAGGAATGAGAAATGCCTCTTGGGCTTGTACTTTAGTCTGGCTAAAGGCACTGAGATGGGGAGTGGGAAGGAGGAAGAGATTGTTCTCCTGGGAAATGGGCCGGGAGTTTCCTTGTGGATGGGACTTGACTGAGTAATTAGAGAAGAACTTTCAGATCTGCAGGGACCTGCGCTGAGGCCCAAAAGTCATGACGTCGCCGGTGATAAGAGCTTCTTGGACTGTAGCTGGGCAATATCGGAGGCCCAGCACCTCCAAGAGATAAAGAAATCTAAGTTGAGTTTCCCTTCCCGTAGGCTCCAAGCCTTCCAGAGACGCAGGGACCGTATCATTCCCTTCGTCCACTCCCACCTTTCCAACCACCTTGCTTTGCTCTTATTCCCACGCTAGTTTAAGGACGCTGACCACTTTTCGCACTCTGCAAATCCCTCACCAAACTGAGCAAAGTAGTCTGAGAGAAATCAGTCTTCCTCAAGGAAGGTTCAGGCCTAGGGTCCTCAGACAACCAGGGGCTCTGTGACAATCTGTAACTGCAGAGCAGTCCAGGAACACCGGCCTCTCCACGTTCGGGTCCCTTGTTTCTCAGGCCCCGCTTGGTGGGAAGTTAAAGGCATGAGGAGAAGGGGAAGGGGAGCGGGTGTGAGTCTTCGGCATGGCGGGGACCTCAGCCCGGCGTGGCGGTGGGAGTGATCTCAAGTGATCCACAACTGGGCAGCGTAGCTGGGGCTGCGGGCCGCTCCCGGCGTGGGCAACCGCGGAAGCAGAGGTGTCCCCAGGCTAGGCCAGGGTGGGTTTCCGTTCGTCGGCCCTGCGTGGGCAGATCGGGCGCTGCGGGGCTGTGCCACCCCGCACCCTCTGAGAAACAAAGGGCCTGGCTGCGCACGGGTACCCAGCCGTTGGGTTAGAAGCTCCTTCGGGTACCCCTGACCTGAGTCAGCCCTGAAAGACCCACAGCAGATGGAGAATGTACTGCCCTCGCGAGGTTTTCCGAGAACGCGGCGCCACGCCCACGTACGCGGTTACCAAGGCAACTGGGCGGTGCCTGAGCTGGCGGAAAGGAGGATTTCGTCTAGATTTGTCCGCTTGCTGATGGACTTCAGGAGTCGCAGTCTCTGAACTCCTAGCCTCAGAGACCGCCGCTCTTGTTCCCAAGGGCCATGGGCCGGATCTCAGGGCTTGTGCCCTCTCGCTTCCTGACGCTCCTGGCGCATCTGGTGGTCGTCATCACCTTATTCTGGTCCCGGGTAAGACCCACGGCTGCCCTCGGTCCGCCCCTATTCCCATCTCGGAGTCGTCCCCGCCTCACCCTGCCCCTCTCCCAGTGTCTTACCCACTTGTGTTTTCTCGTGTCCCGCCGCCCCCAGGCCTGCCCAGCAGCCTGCCCCTTTTTCACGTCTCTTCCTCTCTGCCCTGCTCCCAGGACAGCAACATTCAGGCCTGCCTGCCTCTCAGGTTCACCCCCGAGGAGTATGACAAGCAGGACATTCAGTGAGCTCTTGGGACGGGGTGGCCAGAACGAAGAGGTGGTGGGAGTGGAGGGGTCTTAGAAGAAGTCCAAAGGCCTGGGGCAGTCCATTTCCTCTCTGCAGGCTGGTGGCCGCGCTTTCTGTCACCCTGGGCCTCTTTGCAGTGGAGCTGGCCGGTTTCCTCTCAGGAGTCTCCATGTTCAACAGCACCCAGAGCCTCATCTGTATCCTTTCTGCCTGCCCACCTTTCCCACACGACCCGTTTCTATCAGGACTCCCTTCAGCCACCTGACACAATAGTGTCTGCTGTACCCAGTCTCTCCAGTTCAAAGATCTTCAACCATGTGCTAAATCCTGCTGTTTACTAGGCACTTAAAATTCCGAAATGAGAGTAAAATACAGTTTTTGACCAGGCACGTTGGCTGACGTCTGTAATCCCAGCACTGTGGGAGGCCCGCGCAGGAGGCAACATAGTTAGACCCCATGTCTACAAAAATAATAGTAATAATAAAAACCCCACTTTTTTTTTTAACCATGAGGAGGAGGTAGATACACATCTGTAATTCAGTGTGATAAGCACTGTGCTATGGGAGTGTGTAAAGATAGAAAGCACAGGCAGGGTGCGATGGCTCACGCCTGTAATGCCAGCACTTTGGGAGACCGAGGCAGGTGGATCACCTGAGGTCAAGAGTTCGAGACCAGCCTGACCAACATAGGGAAACCCCGTCTCTACTAAAAATACAAAAATTAGTCGGGTGTGGCAGCGCACTCCTGTAATCGCAGCTACTCAGGAGGCTGAGGAAGGAGAATTGCTTGAACCCGGGAGGCAGAGGTTGCAGTGAGCTGAGATCGTGCCACTGCACTCCAGCCTGGGCGACAGAGCAAGACTCCGGCAAAAAACGAAAGATATAAAGCACATTGGGAACTCAGAAGAGACAACGGAAGCGAGCACTGGGAACTCAGAAGAGGCAAAGAAAGCGAGGCACATGGGTCAGAGAATTGTGGACCAGGAGGACCAGGACACTGGAGACTGATTCCAGCGCATATCAAGTCACTCTCAGCACTCCTGTGTGGCATAGCAGGAGAGCCTACTCTGACCTCTTATCTGAAGGATCCAGGCTGGCCCCTAGATATGGGGTAGGGTAGCCTGAGATCCCTTCTGCTGCAGTCACTTCTGGTCTCTCCTCACATGACTGTCCTAAAATTCAGAAGTCAGGGATGCTGACTCTAGCCCTGGCAATATGGTGAGGGAGCAAGAAATGAACCTGAATGCAGATGCCAACCCCACCACTGGCCTTTTCTGACCCCTCACTATCTGTCGATCCAAAGACTTTCCTTAACTCTGGTGCCTTCCCAAGCCATTGGGGCTCACTGCAGTGCATCCGTGGCCCTGTCCTTCTTCGTATTCGAGCGTTGGGAGTGCACTACGTATTGGTACATTTTTGTCTTCTGCAGGTGTGGTAGCATCCAATATTCGGGAATGAGGGAGGGAGGCTGACCCTAAACCTGAAGGTTTTTCCCCACCCAGCCCTTTCCTCCATGTGTGAGATACCAGATCCACTTAAAGCTTGTAGTCTTTTGAAGTTTCATCCCCCACCCCATGCCACCTGCCCTACACTTTCAGGGGTGGGGTCTCTGGTTTGGAGATTTGGGTATTTATATTGAAAGGGTTTCTGAATCTACCACTTGCCTCGGTAGTGCCCTTCCAGCTGTCACTGAAATGACTTTATTCGTCACCGTCTTTGGGCTGAAAAAGAAACCTTTCTGAGCACCTTCATGACGGGAACCTAAGGACGAAGGCTACAGGGGCAAGGGCCGCTTCGTATTCCTGGAAGAAGGAAGGCATAGGCCTCGGTCCTCCCCTCGGAAACTGCTTCTGCTGGAGGATATGTGTTGGAATAATTACGTCTTGAGTCTGGGATTATCCGCATTGTATTTAGTGCTTGGTAATAAAATATGTTTTGTAGTAAGATTAAGACATATACAGTTTTCAGGGCACAATTGAGATGGCGAAACTACTGAAGAAAAAAAAGAAGCAACATTGTTTTCTAGTCCTGCAGACCGTAAGATACTTGGTATCGCTTCTATTTTGGTTATTACGGTAGGACTCTGGCGGAAGGGAGTGGGCGGAGATATGTAAATAGAAAGTGCGTACAGTTAGAACGTCCAGCACGTAAATGATCGGAGCATTCTGGGAAAAAATAATTTATTCCTTTTCGGCAGCCGAATAAAAAAAAGTTATTTTAAAAATGTGCAAGCAAATATGGCAATACAACTGGAAGGACGCTAAGTAGTGGGGTTACTGATACCAACACGTCATGAACTCACCCTAGCTGTGACCGGAATCTTTTTGACTGAGTGCGGAATGTCGGTTATTTAGGAGTATCGTCAGGTGGGATAATCCTTACCTGTTCCTCCCTTGGAGGACAGATTTCAGAACATGATGATTGGAGAATGCATGAAACGTGATTAACGTCTCTGCGTAATCGGGACCTGCAACACCCTGATTACTCCTATCTGATTCGTCCTGACGATCGCTTTCGTTTGTGTTGTGTTTATTGTTAGAATTTTGGGTGATGTAATTATGCGGTGAATGCATTATTTTCCGCATTTCGCTATTTTGTGATCTCGCGAAATATATCTGGCCTTGAAAACTGTGAGTTAGTATTTGTTGTTTTCTGGAATTTAGGAGGTAGGATTGTGCAAATTCACTCCCATTATTCTTTGTCGGTTGATACTTTGACGCTTACCTCTTGTTAGGAGACACTGCACATCAGTAAAAATCTGTGTGTAATCTTGTGTACAGAATGGTTCCCGTTAGGATGATACTCTTTCAATAGGAACAGGTTTTTTTGCTTTTTGTTTTTGTTTTTGAGGCAGGGTCTTGGTCTGTCGCCAGGGCTGGAGTGTACTGCGCTGATCTCGGCTCACTGTAACCTCCGTCTCCCAAGTTCAAGAGATTCTCCTGCCTCAGCCTCCCAAGTAGCTGGGATTATAGGCAGGTGCCACGATGCCTGGCTGCTATTTTTTGTATTTTTAGTAGAGACTGGATTTCACCATGTGGGCCAGCCCGGTCTTGAACTCCTGACCTCAGGTGATCCGCCCCTCTCGGCCTCCCAAAGTGCTGGAATTACAGGCGTGAGCCACCGCGTCTGGCCTTTTTATTTGTAAATTTTGTACTATCTGTACTTTATACCAGTACAATTTGTCATACACTTATGTATATACATGGATACATTTGTTTTTGGAGTTGGTTGTTAAAAAACTACTAGTACACCCCCAAGAAACTGATTATCACCAATGACTTCTCCTTCCCAAATCCAGAGTCACTTTTCAGACTTGAGTTTGAGTTTGACCTCTCTTCAGCATATGGTATGTTGACCACCCCCTCTTTTTGACCACCCCCTCTTTTTTTTTTTTTTTTTTTTTTTTGAGACAGTCTCACTCTGCTGCCCGGGCTAGAGTGTAGTGTGCAGTGGTGGTGGGATCATGGCTCACTGCAGCGTCGAACTCCCAGGCTCAGATGATCCTCCTGCCTCAGCCTCCCAAGTAGCTGGGACTATAGGTGAGCCCCACCACACCTGGTTAAGTTTTAACATTTTCTATAGAGACAGGGTCTCACTCTGTTGCCCAGGCTGGTTCCAAACTCCTGGGCTCAAGCCTTCCTCCCCACTAGGCCTCTCAAAGTGCTAGGATTACAGGCACGAGCCACCGAATTTGGCCCACTCCCCTCTTTTGCACTTTTTTCTCCCTTAGTTTTGAAACAGTGGTTCCCCTGGTTTGCCTACTACTGTACTGTTCTGGTTGTTCCTTGTTACATTGGTTCCCCTGGTTTGCCTACTACTGTACTGTTCTGGTTGTTCCTTGTTACATTGGTTCCCCTGGTTTGCCTACTACTGTACTGTTCTGGTTGTTCCTTGTTACATTCATTCAATGAATACTTAGAGTACCTGCAGTGTGTCAGTTACTGGTGACATAATACCGGGTTGTCTCCTCTGCTTGCCCCAAAAGTGCCGGTGATCACTACTCCTTGGGTCACTTCATCCATCTTTTCAAACATCAACTAGATGCTGCTGGTTTCCAGATCTCAGTTCGCTTATGTGAGCCCTAGCCCAGGGCCAGGACTATAGGAATAACCTCTGCAGCCAGACTGCCTGCCGCGGTCCCAGTGCTTTTTTTTCTCTTATCAGGAGGTCACTTGCCCTCTCTCTGCCTCAGTTCCCTCATCCACACTCACAATTTGTTTGTTTGTTTGTTTGTTTGAGATGGAGTCTTGTTCTGTCGCCCAGGCTGGGGTGCAGTGGTGTGATCTGCAACCTCCGCCTTCCTGGTTCAAGCGATTCTCCTGCCTCAGCCTCCCGAGTAGCTGGGATTACAGGTGCCGGCCCCTGCACCCTCCTAAATTTTGTATTTTTAGTAGAGATGGGGTTTCACCATGTTGGTCAGGCTGGTCTCGAACTCCTGACCTCATGATCCACCTGCCTCGGCCTTCCAAAGTGCTGGGATTACACCGCACCGGGCCACACTCATACTTTTTATGTGAGTGGCAAGTTTGTGTCTGGGGGATTGCTGCATCTGCCTCAGGTGACCTTTCCCTTTAGGGTTCAGGGACTTCATTAAGGCTGCATGAACCGTTTTGAACCTGCTTGCTAATTTTCTGTAGTAGATATTTGTATGTGCAGCAGAATTATCCTGCATCTCCAACTTCTACCAGGCGGTGGGGAAATGCTATTGATACCCACCAAAGGGACAGATTGGCTCAGATCAGTTCACAACAATATCTCATGGGATCGCTGAGAGAATTAACTGAGACGATCCAGCTATCTGTCAGGGGAGAAGGGTAGCAGAGTGTCAGGCCTGTGGTAACTGCTCAGTGCCTTTTCCCTGAGTTGATTTGGATCTTGAGATTCTCCCATCATAGTGGACATCTGCTGTTTTTGCCAGTTCAGTATCCATCCTTTATTTCTGGTAATAGCACCACCATTTTTTCTTTCTTTTTTCTTTTCTTTTCTTTCTTTTCTTTCTTTCTCTTTTTTGACAGAGTCTCGCTCTGTCACCCAGTCTGGAGTGCGATGGTGCAATCTCGGCTCACTGCAACCTCGGCCTCCCTGGTTCAAGCGATTCTCCTGCCTCAGCCTTCTGAGTAGCCGCGATTACAGGCGCCTGCCACCAAGCCCGGCTATTTTTTGAATTTTTAGTAGAGACGAGGTTTCACCATGTTGGTCAGGCTGGTCTCGATCTCCTGACCTCGTGATCCGCCAGCCTCGGCCTTCTGAAGTGCTGGGTCTACAGGCATGAGCCACCGCACCCAGCAGCACTACCATTTTCTTTCGGGAGACCCTCCCTTATTCTTAGTCCGCGTGGTTAGGAAGAGGCTGACAGTCACTCCTTCCCTACCATTCCTCTCTAGACTCATTCTGTTTTCCTGGGCGCGGTGATTGGTTCAAGCATAAACCTTGACAACATAGGACTATTGCTGGAACTTTTGGGAAAACAGAAGCCTGGACTCTTCCTGGAAATAAAAGCATGCTATAAAATAAAATAATTAGGCTGGGTGCAGTGGCTCACGCCTTTAATCTCAGCACTGTAAAAATTAGTCGACCGTGGTGGCATGTGCCTATAATCCCAGCTACTCTAGAGGCTGAGGCAGGAGAATCGCTTGAACCCGGGAGACGGAGGTTGCAGTGAGCCAAGATCGCCCACTGCACTTCAGCCTGGGTGACAGAGGGAGACTCTGTCTAAAAAACAAAAACAAAAACAAAACCATAAAAGTACTCAAATAAATCTTGGAACTTTTAACCTTTATATTTTGAATAACTTAACTTTTTTTTTCTTTTTTCTTTTTGAGATGGAGTCTCACTCTTTCGCCAGCTGGAGTGCAGTGGTGCAATCTCGACTCACTGCAGCCTCCGCCTCCCGTGTTCAAGTGATTCGCCTGCCTTAGCCTGCCAAGTAGCTGGGACTACAGACACATGCTGCCACGTCCGGCTGATTTTTGTATTTTTCTTCTTAACTTTCCCTCCCCTGCCCTCCCCTCCCCTCCCCTTCCCTTCTCTCCCCTCCCTTCTTTCCTTCTTTTCTTTTTCTTTTTCTCTTTTTTTTGAGACGGAGTCTCCCTCTGTTGCCCAGGCTGTAGTGCAATGGCGCAGTCTCGGCTCACTGCAGCCTCAACTGCCCCAGGCTCAAGCGATTCTCCCACCTCAGCCTCCCTAGTAGCTGGGATTACAGGCACCCACTGCCACTACTGGCTAATTTTGATGGCTTTTTTATTTTGTTTTGAGGCAGAGTCTTACTCTGTCACCCAGGTTGGAGTGCAGTGTTGCCATCACAGCTCACTGCAGCCTTGACCTTCTGGGCTCAAGCAATCCTCCCACCTCTGCCTCCGGAGTAGCTGGGACCACAGGCAGGTAAAAACACACCCAGCTAATTTTTTAACTTTTTTGTAGTGATAGGGTCTCGCTTTGTTGCCCAGGCTGGTCTCGAAGTCTCAAAGTATGGTAATAAAACACTGAAGGCATAAATGAAAACACTCACACACTTAAATATATATTAGAATGTTGGCCAGGTGCGGTGGCTCACGCCTGTAATCCCAGCACTTTGGGAGGCCAGGGCGGGCGGATCACGAGGTCAGGAGATCGAGACCATCCTGGCTAAAATGGTGAAAACCCCGTCTTTACTAAAAATACAAAAAATTAGCCAGGCGTGGTGGTGGGCGCCTGTAGTCCCAGCTACTCGAGAGGCTGAGGCAGGAGAATGGCATGAACCCAGGAGGCGGAGCTAGAAGTGAGCCGAGATCACGCCACTGCACTCCAGCCTGGGCAACAGAGCGAGACTCCGTCTCAAAAAAAAAAAAAAAAAAAAAAAAAAAAAAAAATATATATATATATATATATATATATATAGGCCGGGAGCGGTGGCTCCAGTCTGTAATCCCAGCACTTTGGGAGGCCGAGATGGGCGGATCACCAGGTGAGGAGATCGAGACCATCCTGGCTAACACGGTGAAACCCCGTCTCTACTAAAAAATACAAAAAAACTAGCCGAGCGAGGTGGCGGGTGCCTGTAGTCCCAGCTACTTGGGAGGCTGAGGCGGGAGAATGGCGTAAACCTGGGAGGCGGAGCCTGCAGTGAGCTGAGATCCGGCCACTGCACTCCAGCCCGGGCGACAGAGCGAGACGCCATCTCAAAAAAAACAAAAAAGAAAAAAAAAATATATATATATATATTAGAATGTTAAACATTCTAACACTAGAATGTTAAAACTATGCATAGTAAAAAAAATAAGCAAAAGTTAAAGAATAGATGATAATCCAGGGGAAATATTTTTAATTCATATTGCAGAGAAAGGACTAATTTTGACATATATAAATTGACAAATTTACAAGAAAAATACCAACAACCCAATAAAACTGTACAAAATGTTTCTACAGAAATTTCACTGGTAAGGAAATACAAAAAACTCTCAACTATATGAAAAGATGCCTAACTTCATTCATCAATGAGAAATGCAGACCATGTTTCAACTTAGCATATTTGTAATCACCAAAAAGTTTCATAGAGTGTTGGAGGGGGTATGGGCAAACAGGCCTTGCCTATTCATTGGTGGGAGTAAAAGCTGGTAACATGTTTATGGAGAGCAATTTAGCAATTCCTATGAAAATCAAAATCACAAACACCTATTCCTTTAACCTAGGATTTATTTTTGTTATTTTATTGTTTTTGAGACAGGGTCTCACTCTGTTGCCCAGGTTGGAGTGCAGTGATATATGATCATGGCTCACTGAAGCCTTGGAAATCCTAGGTTAAAGTGACCATACCACTGCAGCCTCCCAAGTAGCTGGGAATACAGGTGTGAGCCACAACACCTGACCAGTATTTTCATGTCTAAGAATTAGCCCTACATATTTGCACACAGGTGAAAGGGGAACGTGTAGGTTATTTTTTGCAGCTTTGCTTATATTGGCAAAAGGCTAGAAACAACCTAAATGTCTGCCAGTAGGGGATTGGTTACATTCTGATACATCCATACTGTGGAATACTATGCCACCAGAAGAAAGTACATTCTATGCAGTATAATGGAACAATGTATAAGATACATTAAGTGACAAAAGCAAGGTGCAGAAAAGTGCATGTAGTTTTTTACACGTTGGTGTAAAAAAGGGGAAAACTACAAGCATGATTGCTTACATATGCATGGATCATCTCTGAAAGGAGGCGCAGGCAACCGGGAGTATTGGCTGTTGTGAGAAAGCAGATTGAGTGGCAGGGATACAGGGTGGGGAAGAAACTTTCTCCATGTGCTCTTATGAACTTTTGATATTTTGAACATAAATTTTTTTTGTGTGTGTATGTGTGTGCGTGCGCGCACATGTGTGTGTTTAATATACAAGGTTGGGTGCAGTGGCTCACACTTGTAATCCCAGAACTTTGGGAGCCCAGGAGTGTGAGACCAGCCAAGGCAACATTATGAGACAAACATAATCTCTACAAAAAATTTTAAAAATTAGCTGGGGGAGGGGGGAGGGATTGCATTGGGAGTTATACCTGATATAAATGATGAATTGATGGGTGCTGATGAGTTGATGGGTGCAGCACACCAACATGGCACAAGTATACGTATGTAACAAACCTGCACGTTATGCACATGTACCCTAGAACTTAAAGTATAATAAAAATAAATAAATAAAAATAAAATAAAAAAATAAAAATAAAAATTAGCTGGATGTGGATGTGGGGGTCTTTGCCTGTGGTCCCAGCTACTTGGGAGGCTAAGGTGGGAAGATCACTTGAGCCCAGGAGTTCGAGGCTGCAGTGAGCTTTGATTGTGCCACTCCACTCCCTCTTAGGTGACAGAGTGAGACCATGTCTCTGAAAAAACAAATAAAAATTTAAAAACTATAACATTTTTGGGGCAGGGCATGGTAGCTCACACCTGTAATCCCAGCACTTTGGGAGGCCAAGGCTGGAAGATTACTTGAGGCCAGGAGTTTGAGACCAGCCCGGAAAACACGGTGAGACCCCCATCTCTATAAAATAGATATAAATATATATATAACTGTAACATTTTAAACAAATGTGAGCCTGCAGCTGCTTATGTTGCCTGTGTGGAAATGAAGCTATGCCAGAGGCAAGCATAGCTGAAGAACAGAGAAGCAGATTCCTGATGGCATCTTTTGAGGACCTGGATCCTGCTGTTTCTAGCTGTGTTATAGTTACAAGATTCTTCTTTTTGGTTTAATCTGTTTGAGGAGGGTTGGCAAGTGTCTTGGTCATTAAGTTCATCACAGCAAAGATCATGCTGTTTTAACAGTCTCTTTTTGTGTTTATTATTGTAACTTCTGATACCAGCACAATGCCTGCCATTGTAGAATGAAAGAGCCCTCACTTAACAAATGAGAAAAATGAGGCCCCAGGAGAAAGGCATTTGCTCCAGGACACCATGCAGAGTGGGAGAGCTGGGAGTAGAACCCAAGTCTCCTGTCTGTTAGGCCAAATCAGTTGACTCGATTCAACAAATGTTTATTGAACACCGCTACCTGCCAGACTCTAGGCTTGGCATATAATATGGAAGGTAATAAAATGTCAGCCAGGAGCAGCGGCTCATGCCTGTAATCCCAGCACTTTGGGAGTCTGAGGCAGGCGGATCACCTGAGGTCAGGAGTTCAAGACCAGCCTGCCCAACATGGTGAAACCCCATCTCCACTAAAAATACAAAAATCAGCCAGGCTTAATGGCAGGCGCCTGTAATCCCAGCTACTCAGGAGGTTGAGGCAGGAGAGTTGTTTGAACCCAGGAGGCGGAAGATGGCACCACAGCACTCTGGCCTGGGGGACAGAATAAGACTCTGTCTCAAAATAAATAAATAAATAAATAAAAAGGAAGATGTGGGTTCTTGACAACCTCTTTATCTGGAGGGGAATTCCTCCCCCTTTCAGAACAAGAGGGGCTTGTTAAACCCGGTGAATCTCTAATGAATGGAGGGTTGGAGAGTGAGGGACTGGAACCAGGAGTCCTTTCAGGCACCCAATCCAGGAGACTCTGATCTGCCTATGTCTTCTCCCACCCATATAGGGCTCTGGCATATGGCACCCCCACCACCCACACTGCCCTGCTTCCCAGTGGCCAGGGGCCTGGGCCTGCTCTGCTGCAATGACAGGAGCTGGTTCCCTGGTCAAACCAGTAACAAGTGATCAGTGCTTCGCCAGCCCAACTAGGACCGTCCTTACAGGATACTGGGCACGTAGGTCCCGCCCAAACCCAGCCTTCCCATTAGCGGTCTATCTGCCTGCTATGCGCTCACCATCGTTTATTATTCATTTGCCTGCCTCGTTCCTGGCACTGCTTCATACTTGTTCAGAGAGAACTTTGCATATTAAAAAGATACCAATTTATGTGTTTACATTATCCTTTAATACAAAAAGAGACACATTCTTTTTTTTTTTTTTTTTTGAGAAGGAGTCTCGCTCTGTCACCCAGGCTGGAGTGCAGTGGCCGGATCTCAGCTCACTGCAAGCTCCGCCTCCTGGGTTTACGCCCTTCTTCTGCCTCAGCCTCCCGAGTAGCTGGGACTACAGGCGCCTGCCACCTCGCCAGGCTAGTTTTTTGTATTTTTTAGTAGAGACGGGGTTTCACCGTGTTAGCCAGGATGGTCTCGATCTTCTGACCTCGTGATCCGCCCGTCTCGGCCTCCCAAAGTGCTGGGATTACAGGCTTGAGCCACCGCGCCCGGCCAAGACACATTCTTGACCAGGTGCATTGGCTCACGCCTGTAATCCCAGCACTTCGGGAGGCCAAGGTGGGCAGATCACCTGAAGTCAGGAGTTTGAGACCAGCCTGGCCAACATGGTGCAACCCTGTCTCTACTAAAAATAGAAACATCAGCAGAGATTGCAGTGAGCCAAGCTTGTGCCACTGCACTGCAACTTGGGTGACAGAGGGAGACTGTCTCAAAAAAAGTAATTTAAAAGACTGGGCGTGGTGGCTCACACCTGTAATCCCAGCACTTTGGGAGGCCAAGGTGGGTGGATCACCTGAAGTCAGGAGTTTGAGACCATCCTGGCCAACATGGCACAATCCTGTCTCTACTAAAAATAGAAAAATTAGCCAGGCATGGTGGTGGACGCCTGTAATCCCAGGGACTCAGGAGACTGAAGCAGGAGAATCTCTCGAACCCAGGAGGCAGAGGTTGCAGTGAGCCGAGATTGCGCCACTGCACTCCAGTCTGGTAAAAGAGTGAGACTTTGTCTCAAAAATAAATAAAAATAAAAAATTGAGCACACATGGCAATCCATGCCAACTGTCTGGTACACAGTGGGTCCCTGGAGTGTCCCCTCCTTCCAGGAGCCCAGAGCTGGACACGCAGCTCTGAGAACCTTCTGGCTTGGAGGGTTCACCAGATGTCACAGCTGATTGCAATGGTGGGGTCTGGCCTTTCCATTACTCATTAGAAAGCCTTTACTTTACAAGCTGCTTTGAGGGACACACAGGCCTCTGAAATTAATTATAAGTTCAGTCAGTTTGACTCATGTGGATGGAGCAAGTTCATGAGTCAGTGTGGGAATGACCCAGCCTCCTTTCATCCCAACTTCTAAACCAGTAATTGTCTGAAGATAAAAAAAATTACAAAATAAGGCCGGGCGTGGTGGCTCATGCCTGTAATCCCAACATTTTGGGAGGCCAAGGTGGGTGGATCACCTGAGGTCAGGAGTTCGAGACCAGCCTGGCCAACATGGTGAAATCCCATCTCTACTAAAAGTACAAAACAATTAGAAAGGCGTGGTGGTGCACTCCTGTAATCCCAGCTACTTGGGAGTCTGAGGCAGGAGAATCACTTGAACCCAGGAGGTGGAGGTTGCAGTGAGCCAAGATCACGCCATTGCACTCCAGCCTGGGCAGCAAGGGCGAAACTTTGTCTCAAATATAAATAAATAAATAATAATAAATAAAAATTAAAACTAAAAGAAAGCCTTTATGAAAGTGTGGTCTCTGTTGCCTACATCACAATCACCTTGAGCCCCTACATCCTTTGAATGAGTCTTGGGGGTGTGCCCTAGAAATTCATTGGTCAGTTACCGCAGCAATTGAAGCCAATGAAGAAGCCAAATCTGGCTGGGCGCGGTGGCTCAAGCCTGTAATCCCAGCACTTTGGGAGGCTGAGGCGGGCGGATCACGAGGTCAGGAGATCGAGACCATCCTGGCTAACACGGTGAAACCCCGTCTCTACTAAAAAAATACAAAAAACTAGCCGGGCGAGGTGGCGGGCGCCTGTAGTCCCAGCTACTCGGGAGGCTGAGGCAGGAGAATGGCGTAAACCCTGGAGGCGGAGTTTGCAGTGAGCTGAGATCTGGCCACTGCACTCCAGCCTGGGTGACAGAGCGAGACTCCTTCTCAAAAAAAAAAAAAAAAAAAAAAAAAAAAAGAAGCCAAATCTGAGTTACGCAAATACATTATTTTTCTATCGTTTGACTTCCCTCTATTTGGGTCTCCATTCTACCTGCCTGCAGAAAACATTCTCTCAGTCACTTCCAGGTGAACACTGTCATCCCACTCCTTCCCCCACCTCCACCATTGATCTAAATTTGGGGAGTTCCTCTGAGCCACAGCCCAGGTAGGGTGGGGTGAGAAGGGGCTGCTGGGTGAGAGTTCCCTCTCTGAGATGAATCCTCCTGGGCCCCTCATCTCCGTGGGTCACACATGCCCTCATTTCTACTCTGCTGCTGCCGCCCCCACAATCCAATAGCAATAGCAGGACCCCCGGTCTTGACAGTGTATCTGGGGCTCTGTCCCTTCCACATCACCCCCAAACCAGCATCAAAATGTCTTGCCTGGCCCTGCACCAGGCTCCCCCCAGTTAGTGCAGGGTGTCCAACTGGGGGCGGAAGGGCTTCCTGTGCCTGCCTCTTCCAATCCTCCCTGTCTTATTTATACCCAGACAGACACTGAAGCTTTTGAACTTAAAAGGCTGGAATTTGGCATCTTTGTTCTCTGACTAGAAAGCAGAATCATCTCAAGACCAAAAAGCAGGAGCCAGCATCCCACAGCATGATCTGAGACCCCCATGGAAGCTGCTCTTTTCTTTCTCATCACATAGGCTGAGCCACCCGGGACTGTCAGTGCACAAGGATCAGGGACGCGGCTGCTCCTCTGAGTGGGAGGAAGCCAAGAGTATCTTCTCTTAGATTGGGCTGAGTTCCCACACCCAGCACACACATTCCCTGCTCACTCACCTCCCCCAGACAGCTGGGAAATGACACCTCTGGTGACAGAGCCAGTCCCCGGGCTTCTGTGGGGAGGGAGTGGGGCACTGCAGTGGGGGTGGATCTCACACCCGGAGGCCCTGGGAAGCCAGGGTGGGGGAGGGACGAAGCTGGTTCCTGTTTGTCTCAGAGATCAAGGCCATCAGCCTCCCTGCACCTTCCAGGGATGTAGTAAGCAACCCTACCCCAGGTTCAAAGGGCCTCGCCTAAAATGCCTCCTGTACCCTTGAGGCTTGCTTTGACCCCCTGCACTCCACCAGAGCGACAGCTCCCCTGGTCCCATCTTCTCTGACAAGCTGGGTGGGAGTGTACACAGCCTCTGAGTGTGCTTAGAGGGCCTAATGGAGACCAGCCGGGGACAATATTCCATGTTATCCACATCAAGCCATTTAACGAATATGGATTTAGTATCTACATATGCAATGTATTTGGGGTCCAGAGAGAGGAGGGCAACTGTCCAAGGTCACAACTGCGAGGCGAATACGCATGTAAAGCAGCACCTTGTAAACTGTACCCACTGTGACTACTACTAAAGAAAAAAAAAATGAGAGGAAAAAAAAGCCTTTTGGTCCCTGTGCCTGGGACCAAAGCCTGAGCCCTCTCCTGCAGTCGGGGTCGCTGACCCAAGCCTGGGGCAAAGCTAGGTCTTGGCCAGTCAGCAGCCACCACGTGAAGCAGCCCTGCCCCCATCACCGCCGGCTGCCTTGTGCCCTCCTCCTCGGGGTCTTCAGCTCACCTCACCTCAGTCGAGCCTGCTCCAGCTGTTAAGTACCCCTAGTCTGAACCTCAATCGTGAGGCGGGGCACACCCTCCTCACACCCTGTAGACACTCCCTCGTCCTCCACCCCCTGGACTTGTTTCGGCGGGAAGAGCCTGCCTCATCTTTTCTTCCTACCCTCCTACCCAGTGGCCAGGGATCGCAGGCTTCCTCTGAGACATCCACCAGCGGGGTGATGGGTTGGGACCAACCTCCTCCACTCCCCTCCACCCTAGCAGCAGGGTCCCCGCTGTCGATATTGCCCCAGCGCCTGTACTGGCCCTCTCTGATTTCCCAACCCCAGCCCATTCCAAGTGCTGAAGGCGGGTCGCTAGGTGCTGGGACCTGGGCGCGGGGCGAGACCTTGGGCTGTGTGGGGTGCAGGCTGGCTTACTGGGTTCACGATTCAGGGAGTGGTCTGGGGGTTAGGTGTGGGGCCAGGCTGCTGTGTGCCCTAAGGGGCAGGTGGCAAGAGGTTTGGGGGCGGCTGTGGAAGGCTGTGCTCAGACAGGGCGGGATGACGGTGGGTTTAGGGAAGCCGCAGCAACCCGCCTGGGGGTCCCGCGAGTGCCCAGAGAGCTGCCAGGGCACGGTGGCGCCAAACCCGCAGTCCCTCCCGGCACGACCCCAGTCCCGCAGCGCCCCGCCCCCGCGGCCCAGCTCCCCACGCGTCGCCCGCGGCGCCCCGCCCCCGCCCGCAGTGCCCGGATGCGGGTGACGCGCGGCCGCCATCTTGCCGTCCCGGGCAGCCAGCGCCAGTCGGAGCCAGCGCGAGCCGCCGCCATCACTGCTGCTGCCAAGTCCTCCGCCCGCTGCCCCCGCCATGTGAGTCGGCCGCCCGCCACCCTCACCGCGCTTCCCTGCACCGGCCGCCACCTTTGGCAGCCGGCCGTGGGGAGTGCCCGGGGTCTCTCCCGCGTTCCCCGCGCCCCGGGGCCAGGCCCAAGCCGGTGACTGCGCGCGGGCGGCCGAGAAGCCCAGCGTCCCGGGCTGGCCGGCTAGAGCGATGGCCGCGGGAAGGAGCGGACCCTGTGTCCTCCTGCCCCGCCCTGCCCCTGTCACCGCGGCCGCCTGTCTTTTCGGGTCGACCCCGATCACATCTGTGAGGTCGCCCTCATTTGACAGGCGGGGAAACTGAGGCCGGGGGGAGGGGGGCCTCGCTCAAGGTCACGCAGCTCATCGGCGGCGAGGCTGGACCTGGACCAGGGCTTCCATCGGGTGGCCTTCCTCCCGAAAAGGAGGACTGGAGGGACGAGGATGGACAGGTGGATGGGCGGAGCCCTGGCTGCGGGGCCAAGAGGCTGCAGGCCCTGGGTCTTAATCCGTCCCTGCTCCTCAGGTCTGCTACCGCTGCCACGGCCCCCCCTGCCGCCCCGGCTGGGGAGGGTGGCCCCCCTGCACCCCCTCCAAATCTCACCAGTAACAGGAGACTGCAGCAGACCCAGGCCCAGGTGGATGAGGTGAGAGTAGGGGGAGTCAAAAACAGTAGAAAGGACCCTGGGGGTTGGCGTTTAGGTGTAGTGGCCCGTGTTGGTTTGGGAGTGATGACACTTCACGCCTGTGGGTTTGCGGACAAAGATACCTTGCCCCATCCCTGTCTCCCTGTCAGCACGCACTTGGAAGGGTGCTGGGGGTGTTAATCAGCTTTGCTAGCCTGGGGTGTGCCAGCCTAGGCAGGTGTGCTCTGGTGATGGACAGAGCGCCTGAGGCGCCATAGAGGGAGGGTGTTGCTATGATATCTGAGATGTCACCAGCATGCCCCTGATGTGTGGTCCTTGCATGTCCCCAGGTGTGCTAGGCATGTACTGTGTGTGTCCTTGGCATGTTAACCTGGCAGCATCAGGGTGCATGTTCCATGTGTGGCACGGTGGGCACATGTTTGAGGATTGCCCTCACTGAGGTGGGCCTTGGCACACCTCCCTGCCTCGTGGGCCCTTCTCCCAGGTGGTGGACATCATGAGGGTGAACGTGGACAAGGTCCTGGAGCGGGACCAGAAGCTGTCGGAGCTGGACGACCGTGCAGATGCACTCCAGGCAGGGGCCTCCCAGTTTGAAACAAGTGCAGCCAAGCTCAAGCGCAAATACTGGTGGAAAAACCTCAAGGTAAGGATGGGGACAGGAAGGAGGACTGGCGGGTGAATGGGGTATCATAGTTAGTCTCGCTGATCCTCTCCTCTTACCCCCAGATGATGATCATCTTGGGAGTGATTTGCGCCATCATCCTCATCATCATCATAGGTGAGTAGGCTGGGAACGGCTGGGGCCCTTTCCCTGGAGAGGTTTCCCTAGTGGATTCTGGGTTTTGAAGGTCATTAATCTAGTTTTTACTCTTCAGCCAAAAACACATATAGCTGCTAATGGCAATTCTGATTCATCTAGAGCCAAAAACTTTGATGTTATTTAGCCTGCATTTTGCCTGGTTCTTGGCAGTTTTGTTAACATTTAGAAATAGGAAAGTTGGTGTATCCATTGAGGACCCTTTGGGCCTAAGAGCCCAGTCTGAGAGCCCTGGAATTGAGGAGTGGGAGGAAGGAAAGGCCCAGGGGCTTGAGACGTGACCAGGAAGCCAACCATCCCATTATTTGAGAGCTTGTGGTCTCAGAGCCTCAGGATTAGGGTATGTGGCCTCAAGGCCATACCATGGAACTGAAGGGACCTCAGAACCCACCTGTCTAACCCCTTGCTTTGTAGATAGAGAAACTGAGTCCAAGAGAGGGGTAGGGGTGCCAGCCAGCTGGGGAGTGGGGAGGATTGGAGCAGGGCCAGGCCTGACACACTGCTTTCTTTCTTTCTCTGTCTCTCCCTCCCCTCTCCCTCTTCCTCATCTTCTTCCCCTCTCTCCACAGTTTACTTCAGCACTTAAATCCCTGAGGAGTCTGCCCTGCCTAGAGAAGGGCCTTTCCCCCCACCCTCAGCCGTTCCTCCACCTCTCAGCCATATCTTTCAGCCCCCCCTTCCCTGGATCCGTGCGTGTGTGTATCCGTGTGTGTGTCCCCCTGTAAATAGCCAGCTGTTATTTATACATATATAATATTATATATATTTGGTCTGTTTGTAGTTTTATTACTAGAAGATTTTTCCGGTTGTCCTTAACACCCCTTCCTGAGGTTCCCTTCACCTCCTCTCTCTTGCCTTCCTTCCCTTTCCCTTTCTTCCTGCCTAGCCCCAAGTCCCTTCATTTGCATCTGCTATGCAATAGTCCCTCTCCTCTCCTTCTTCTTCCCTCAGATTTAGCTGATCCTTCTTCCCACCCTGGCCTTCCTTTCCTCTTCCCTCTCCTGGTCATGCTCCCTCTGCCCCGCCCTCAAAAAAGGCCACAAAAAACAAAAAGCACCTGTCCAGGCTTCCCTAGGTGCATCTTGTTTGCATCCATTGGGAGGCTCTGAGACTGGCCCCACTTGGTCCTAAGAATCCCAAGGTATTTGGGAGTGTCCAGCATGTTAATTAGCGTATCATTACATACTGCCATCCCTTTCCATTTCTTTTTGTTCCATCACTCTTCTCTCAACCGGTGTTTCTTTTTTTTACTGAGGAGTTAGTCCCCATTTGTCCTTGTATCACATTTTCATTTGCACGACATTACTTGCAGATGGTGGGGAGCCTGGGCTTTTGGGGGACCAGGCTGCTCTGTCCCCCAGCATTGCCTCCTCCTAGCTCTTCTAGTCCAGTTTGCCTCCCTTACCCTCATTTTCCAAACCTCTTGTACCCTCTCCCTCCCCCAGCTGGTATGTAAGTGTCTTGGAGTTCAGTATGTTATGATGGACCAATAATTCTGCCACTTGGGGATTCTCCCCACATTCCTGCTCCCCAGTTTTCATGTGGGGCACTCAACTGACATTCCCATGGAGTTTCCCTCCCATCTGCCTGATCCACCTCCTCCTCCCACCAGGAGAGTTGGGGGTTGGCCACAATTGATCTCTTTTGGGAGGGATGGCTACCAGTGTGTGGGGGGTCATCACTGCCTTGGGGAGGAGTGGGGCAGGGCAGAGAATCCCCCCAATTCTTGCCTGAAATCTCTGGCCTCACCCCTGCTGGGGACAGGACTGAAAACCCTCCTTCCCAATTTGGGGGGTGTTGCCCCCATCACTTCCCAGCTCCTCTGACTTCCCCCACCCCCAAATTTAGGGTGGGGTACTAGTCACTGCCAATGTGTGCATGGGACTTACTGGAGTATGGGGATGCTTGCCCCCCCTCTCCAGGGCTGTTGAGCCCAGAGAGAGCTGTCCTTTCATTGGGTGAAGTGATTGAGGAAGGGTCTGTTGTCTTTTTAAATGGCACAATTTTAAGGGTCTGAGGGTACAGTCCCTTAACCTGCCACGGGAGGGGGCCCCCAAACTTTCTTCCTCCCACACTCGAGGTTTTCTGTGTGGAGGGGGAGCAGGGATATCTAAGCTGTGGTGTGAAAGGGTAGGAGAGATGCTGGGGGTGGGGGTGCTGTGTTCTAGACCCCCCATAATATCCCAGTGTCCCCTGCCCCCCTCTTCCCCCACCCCATGCCCCCAATTCTGTGGCGCATCCAGATTGTGAAAATGTACAATAAATGTGTAATGAGTAACCAGGTGTTGTCTGTTCTAAGATCTTTTTTATTTTTATTTTTTTTATTTTTATTTTTTTGGTGCGAGGAGAATAAGATCTTTTCTTAACCAATGGGAAGAATATTGGATCGGAAGGTTTACCAGGAAGGTTGAGAAGATACATTGGTCAAGGACTGGATTTGGCAAGAGGCCCTGACCTTGGGCAGGGCAAAATGTGATTCTCAAAGTGGCCACACGGGGGCAGTAGGAGTTGGTAATGGGAAGTGTCATAGCCAGCCCGCGTGTCTCTAAGCCCCTTGAGCCCTACGGTCTAGAGTTCCCAGGTTTCGTTTCCCTTTCCTGGGGCATGTTCCTGCTGTTGGACTCCTTTCTACTCGATTTAACTTCTAGATGCTCTGCAGTGGCTCCCGTGCAGCAGTAGATTAAGTCATTGGCCACTTCTGTGAAGCATCTCTTCCCCTCTGTGCCTAACCCAGTGCCAGCGCTCAGATGGGGTTAGTAAATACTGGTTTAAATAGGCTCAGAGAGAGACAGCTGAGTATGTCGTGGAGCTGCCGGTAGACGGCCTACTACCTCTGTATTCTGTTGTATGACTCGTGACTTTAGACCCCACACTGAACTGCCACAGCCTGTAGGTCCAGGAGGCCTCAGATGTGGCATCTTAGTATCCCTTTCCCCAGGTGCTTCAACAATGAGTTGCTGGCCACAGTGGCTCACGCCAGTAATCCCAGCCATTTGGGAGGCTGAGGTCAGGAGTTCAAGACCAGGCTAGCCAACATAGTGAAACCGTGTCTCTACTAAAAATACACACAAAAAATTAGTCGGGTGTGGTGGCGGGCACCTGTAATCCCAGCTACTGGGGAGGCTGAGGCAGAGAACTGCTTGAACCTGGGAGGTGGAGGTTGCAGTGAGCCGAGATCACCCCACTGCACTCCAGCCTGGGTGACAGAAGGAGACTCTGTCTCAAAACACAAACAAAAAAATCCACTTAACACGATGCTGAACAAATGGGAGTATATTTTAGGTAGGGCGCGGTGGCTCACGCCTGTAATCCTAGCACTTTGGGAGGCTGAGGCAGGCAGATCACTTGAGGTCAGGAGTTCGAGACCAGCCTTGCCAACATGGTGAAATCTCATCTCTACTAAAAATACAAAAAATTAGGCGTGGTGGCACGTGCCTGTAATCCCAGCTACTTGGGAGGCCGAGGCAGGAGAATCGCCACCGCGTCCAGCCTTTTTTCATTTGTTTGTTTTGAGACAGTCTCGCTCTGTCACCCAGGCTGGAGTGCAGTGGTGCAATCTCGGCTCACTGCAACCTCTGCCTTCTGGGTTTAAGCAATTCTCTTGCCTCAGCCTCCTGAGTAGCTGGGATTAGAGCTACCTACCACCATGCCTGGCTAATTTTTGTGGGTTTTTTTTCTTTTTTTTTTTAGTAGAGACAGAGTTTTACCATATTGGCCAGGCTGGTCTCGAACTCCTGACCTCAAGTGATCCACCCACCTCAGCCTGCCAAAGTGCTGGGGTTACAGGCGTGAGCCACTGTGATTCTTATATTAGGTACACAATCATTACCCGAATGTCCAACTTGAAGTCTTACTATATGCCAGGCAGTGCTCAGGATTTCGCACTTCAACTCAAATCCCTTCCAGGTTTAAGAGTTCCCATCGGCCCTGTAAGTTAAAACTTGAATTTGGGTTCAAGTTTTAGCCTTGTTACTGACTAGCGTGTTACAGGCAAACAGATTATGTAACCTCTCTGGATCTCAGTCTCATTTGTGAGGCGCGGGGAGTACGTGAGCTCGCCTCAGAGTTTGTGAGAAGCGCCTGGCCTGGCCCGCAGAAAACAATCAGGAAGAGGCGCTCTCATCTTCATCGTCACCAACACACCATGCTGAGATCTGAAGACCGCTTCACCCTAATGCTCTGACCTTCCAGCTTCGGGGAGCCTCGGGGACCCAGGGCCGGAACCCCAGCGCCGGATCCCCCCTTGTCATGCCCGGGTCTCTGTACAAAGTGCGCCTTATACTGTGCCACCGCTCACGTCTGCCCCTGCGTGCAGGTCACGCTCGCTGCGCCTGCGCAGATTTAGCAGCCGTGGTTAAGCGTGTCGTCAAGGAAAATCCCCAGCTTCTGGGTAAACAAGCTGCCGCGTGAGACCGCCGGCACGTGTACCCTACAGCTCCGAGACCTCTCAGCCTATGAGAAAGCTTGGAGAGCAGGCCTGGCACTGACGTCACCAATCTTGGCAGGTCGGGGGTTATTTCCTCAGCCAATAAAAGCCTCAGAAGTGTGGAGGGCGTGGCTTCCGGTCAGGCTTCCAATCGCCGCGTTGGGGCGGCCCCTCTCGCACGCGTATCTCTCCCGCCCCCGTTGGCCTGCTGACCAATGAGAAGACGATGGCGGCCGGAGGCGCCAATGGCGGCTGTGCGGGGGCCGACGGCTGCACGCGGCACGGGGCATGGGTCGGCGCCCCTAAGCCAATAAGCGTGGGGGGCGTGGCAGCCCGGCCCGTGGGCGGGTTTGGAGGAGCCAACGTAATGCTAAGTCCTAGAAGAAATTTGGAGTGTGCGTGCGCGCCGAGCGGTGAGTGCCCGGGGATGGGGGAGAGATGCTGGGCGGTCGATGTGGACTTTTGCGGGGTGGTGTGGTCGGTTGGGAAGGTGTTAAATAGAGTGTGTGTGTGGGATCATGCAAATACGTGATAGCTGCAGTGGGAGCTCTGATGGTTGTGGAGAGTAGGGACCACGAACTCAGGTCTAGAGGGACGGGGTGGGAGTTAGTGACATCAGATCCCTCGCCCCCTAGAGTCCCTGGACACTTGACTGCCCGGGGGGAAGGGCTCGGAAGCCTTCTGCGACCTGAGGGAGCTCCCTTTCAGATCGGGACTGAAGGAGCCCCTGCTCCCAGGGAGGTACCGGAACGGGACCCTTGAGAGCTGATGGAGAATGTTTCAGTGGCTGCTGTTTGGGTGGTCGTCTTAAACACTTGAAAGAGGCAGAGGTTCGGAGACTGGAGGGATGCCCTGGTAGGGCAAATCGGAGGGTACCAAAGGGTTGGCATGCTGATATGAGAAAGGATGGTGTGATAATTTGTGAGACCCAGAGCCAGTCACATTACGGCTCCGCGTGTCTTTCTCATGTTAAACGGAAGGGTTTAGGCCTCAGAGTCGTCCTTGAGAATAGACGTGGGTTAGCAACTATTGAGTTCTGAGAGGAGTGATAAGGTTGGGGTTTGTGCAGATTGGCTGTGCACGTCTTCCTGAGCCACTGGAGGTGGGGAGGCACCAACAGAGTGTTTTGATATCTGTCTGTACAAACAACCAGACCAGGCGTCTGGTAAAGTTGGCCTGACATAAGGTAGAAAAGTGAGGAAGTGGGCTTCGTAGGAAATCATTGGGGCTGGTGGCTGCTAGGGTGATCTCAAGCACTTTGGGAGCCTGGGAAAATGGGCTATGATGTTAAGTGTGTGGGGAGTGCAAACAGTGTCTTGGGACCAGGCCTAAGGCAGAGAAAGGGGTTGGATGGAGTCTGTGTTCCTGGCACCAAACTTAGAATTGGCTGGATATTTGAGAGGCCAGGTTTGCCAGTGCTGGAATGCAGCTTACAGGTTGGTTAACACCTCACAGGTTCCTGAAGGGTAAGAAACCAGAATGACAAGCCATTATTAGAGTTCAGATTTTTGAATCCTGGGCTCCATTTGTTAAGAGCTTGAGACCATGTTATGAGGCACTGGACAAGTTTAGTAACTTCTGTGCCTTAGTTATCGCCCCGGGAATAGGGGTCATGAAACCTATCTCACGGGGTTGTTCTGGGGATGAAATAATGTAAAGTGCTTAGCATAATGCCTGGGTCATGGTGAGAGATTTATGTGCCTGCTGTGGCTGGGAACTAGTCTCACATTCTCAAGTTTTTCTGCAAGTTTTGATGGTGTCCCATTTCTCTCTTCCTGGCTCTTCTGGTCTTCAGGCAGCAGTCCAAATTCCCTCATTCCTCCCTTCTAGCCCTCTCCCAGGATCCAGGCCCCAGACTGGGCC
Organism: Rhinopithecus roxellana; assembly: GCF_007565055.1. Lineage (NCBI taxonomy): Eukaryota > Metazoa > Chordata > Mammalia > Primates > Cercopithecidae > Rhinopithecus > Rhinopithecus roxellana. The sequence continues at coordinate 70,398,849 of NC_044567.1, read as the reverse complement.
ACTTGCTCTGTCCCAGTTTGATTTTCTCATCCTAGGCCCCTTCTCCTCCCTGTCCCCCCCGCATCCGCCGCCCGCCCCGCTGCCATAATAACAGATTCAGGCTCTGAAGGAGGGCTTCTGGAAGGGAGAAAAAGGTGCGTATTCTCTCCCAGAGTCTGGGCCTCCAGCTTCTCCGCCCTGGGTCTTTGGTACCAGGCCAGCAGATGTGTACAGTTTGGGAGAGAGGAAAAGCCAGAGCTGCAGGAACAAGCTGAGGAGCGGGCAGATGGGAGTCCTGAAAAGAGAGCCAGGCGTGGTGGCGGGGAGGTGTGGGGAGGGGGCCCCTTTCCTCCTAATCCTCTCTCCAGGAATCCCTGGCTTTGGGACAGGACGGCTGTCGTTTGGTTGGGGGAGGCGCCCAGGCCGGGTGCATGTCCTGGGCCACCAGCCAAGAGAACATGATGTTCCCAAGTGCGCTGGCCGCCGCCCTCTCGGGCTGGCCGCCTCCCAAACCGCTGCCTCTCCAGTCTCTCCAGCCTCCCTGCCCCACATTCCCCGGCAGCCTCGCCCCGCCCCCTTCTTCCGCTTTGACGTCACCGCTGTCTCCCGCCCCCTCGCCTCCATTGACGGCAGCAGGGCCTGGTTACTGTGGGGACGGTGAAGCAGGACAACAAGAGCCTTGGGAGCAAGCGGGGGCTGCTGGAGGGCTGGAGCCTTTTGTGTATGCAAAAGACAGATAGGGAGATGGAGGCGGGAGAGCAAGGACTGCCTAGGTCGGGGGGATCACACCTAAATCCCCGAGGGGGGAGAAAAACTGTGTTTTCAGGGAAGAGGTGTCTGCAAATGAGACAAGGCCAAGGCCACAGTATGAGTTGGGGTGGGGAGGATCATTTTCAGGGAGAGGAGACTGAGAATCCAGCCTCCTGAATCTTTTTTTTTTTTTTTTTTTTTAGTAGAGAGAGGGTTTCTCCATGTTGGTCAGGCTGGTCTCGAACTCCCGAACTCACGTGATCTGCCTGTCTCAGCCTCCCAAAGTGCTGGGATTACAGGCGTGAGCCACCACGCCCGGCCTCCAGGCTCGTGAATCTTTGTTTTCCTGTTTCGATTTTTCTGGGTTAATTTATAACACACTCTTGTCCCAGCTTTTCCACAGAGCCCTCCCCTTCACCCTCCCCTCATTGTTCAGGAAAGTTTAGGCCACGTGACAGTGAGGGGAGTGCCCCCACAATGATTATGTCAGCAGCTGCTTGGAGTCCTGTTCATCTACTACCCACGTTTCCAGGGAGCCCTGCGAGGAACTACTCATCACGGTCCTGGATGGAGGGGGCTGTGTAATTGCAGTTCTCCTGGGCCCAGACTAACATTTTATTGCTTGCAAATCGTTCCCCTGTTCTCTTTCTAGGACTGCTCCCCTCTTTAAAAGAATTAGAATTCCCAGCCCCCTTTCTCCTGTTTACACTCTTTCTCCACCTCCCCAACCTATCCTTGTTTAAAAAAAAAAAAAAAAAAATCATGTTATCGTGTTTATCGATCACTTGCCATGTGTCAGGTCCTGGCCTGGGCTCTGGGGAATACGGTGAATGAGACAGATGACGTTCCGGCTGGGCCCCTGGAGTTTGGCTTTCTCTTTTCCAAGCAGTGGAAATACGAAGCCCTTGCCACCCCACCTTTCTCTGTCTAGGGCCTCTTCTCTCTGCCATCCCCTTGGTCCCTCTGTAGTTCTGGCTTCCTGGCCCCCACTTTTGGGGCAGCCCTAACTGTGGGTGGCTGCGTTCTCTGGAGGAAAGTACTAGACACCACGTAGGCTGCCCGGAGACCTTTTCTCTGAGTGGCCATAGAAGCACCTGCCATTGTTTCTCTTCACAGCCACTATTGGCTCTGGTCGCTCCTTCCATTGTCCGCATCTTTCCTCCACCCACTCACCCACCAATCACACGTGGGTCCTTAACTGTCCTCTCCCACGATTTGAAGTGTCAGAGGAAGTGCTTCGGTTAAAGGGCTTCATTATGTAGAACGAAGGTTGGGAAGGAACAAGGTTGGGACAGGAACCCAGGAGAGGCCCAGCCAGGTTTCTGTCTGTCCCCTCCTCTCAAGGACCACCCATCTCATCCAGCTTGGCCTAACTCCCAGCGCCATTCCTTTTCCCCACCACTGGAAGGGCGAAGATGCCAAGATGTTGTGTTCTGCAAGGCTAGTGCGTTCAGAAAGTAGGCAAGTCTTGAGCACCTACTCTGGCCCGGGTTTTTTCCCTAAAGAGGCGCAGCGTACCTCCCTCTCTCCTCCCTTCCATTATTCACTGTGCAAGCGTCCTGCGCCCATTGGCTGGGCGGTGTCTGAGGCTCTTCAGCCCAGCACCAGCACCCAGGTCCACGTGCGCCCGTGTGTGTGACACAGCCCTGACCTTAGTGGAGGCCACTAGCCAATCAGGCGCCGGGAAGAGATCCCCAGCCAATCGGGGGCGGGGCCTGCGGCTCCGTCGGCAAGAGGCCAATGAGGGGGCAGTGCCCGGCATTATGCAACCCGCCTCCCCGCCCGGTGGAGCTGCCACTCGGCTGCGGGCTGGAGCGGCTGGAGCGGCGGCGGGCAGGCGGGCCGAGGACACTCCCGCGACCAGGTAGGCATCTCTGCGGCCATCCTGGGGCCATCCTGGGGCCGATCTCCGTCACTGAGTCGGACCGCTGCCACTTCCAATCTGATGGGCTACTTTTGGCCCAGCCAGTCAGAGGGCACACTGTTGTCCTTACCGCTACCCACCCTCTCCCCGCCCCCAGGGACCGAAGTGCTCCTGGAAATCTTGCACCGGGAGTCTGCACTCCTGACCCACTCACCTTACCTCCAGCTTGGTCCCCACCTCCCTGTCCCATCTTGCCCAGCCCCACAGCCGACTCAGCGGGCATGCCCCGGTGTTCTTGCTTGTTACTCGAGGGGCCCCAGGTTTGCCCCGGTACCAGGACCCCATTAGGCTTTCGGCGCTCCCTGTGTGTCTGCTCTCCAGTCCCTGGCCCTGCGCCGCCTGTGATGTCAGCCCACTTCGGACTGGAACATCCCGTTCCCAGCGCTAGTTCCTGCTGTTGGCCACAACCTTCCCTTTTCGCCTGGCGCTGAGAAAATGCTCGGTCGTGGGGGTGTGGTTAGACGGGGAGTAGGGGAAGAACGATCTGTTGGCTGTTGTGCCTCTTCTGCCCAAGACTTGGGGTGGGGGTCTGGCCAGAAAAGTAGGGGACTGAGGAGAGAGGATCCTCGGGTCCTTGACGATGGCAGTTTGCCGGCTTCGGTCCTCGCGGTGGGGAAGCAGCGCAGGGACTAAAGAAGGAAAGGCTGTGTTGTCTTGAGCAGAATGACTGGGATCCAGGCGACAGTCAGGTTAAGGGGCTTTTGCGCCGAGGGCGGTGGCCGTCGTGTTTCGTCCTAGAGAAGCCAGGACAACCCTGGAATCCTAATAGGCCGTCCCACTTCCTGCGGCCACTGAGCCATCCTGGGACTGGGGATATGTAAGGGATGCGTGACCCCCGGCCGCACCCACCAGTGTGAGAGAGGGCCGTTCCCCCACTTCCGCCGGGAAATGGGGGAGGGGTCGCTCCTCCTGCCCTCCTGTGGTCCCTCCAGCAACCGCTGAGCTCAGCAGCTGACGTCTGTTTCCCTGGCGACCGTGGCGGCGGCGGAAGCGCGTGGTGGGGCCGCGCACGTCGGCGCGCATGTGCAGCGGGGGTGGCACCGCCCCCGGATAAAATTAGCCTGGAGGCCTAAATATAGGAGGCGACCAGCTCACCCCCTGCTCCGAGGCCTTAGAGGCCCAGGCAGAGTGGAGACCTAATGGGAACTTGGGAATGGGAAGTGTCCAGGTTTTTGCCGACAGCCGTAGTTATCGACTGCTCAAGCCAGGGTGGCAGGGGATGTGAAGGAAGGCTCCAGAGAACTTTCTCCCACTTGCAGCCCCCCAAGGGGGTTTCCCCTAAGGGGAAACATCCTGACTCCCCATTGGAAGCCCCAGGCCTGGGTCCCACTCCCATCAGTCCTGCATGAGGCCAGGCAGGGGAAAGTCTGAGTGAAGCCAACAGGTGCTCTGGAGTTAACAAACCAGCTTTCTGCAAGCTCTACTTCCTGGTTTCCCTCTCCAGGTACTGGCTGTGATCGAACTTGTCAACCCGCAGAGACTTCAATCTTCCACCTTACTCCCTCAGCCAGGCCTCCAGGCCCCCCCGTGCATCCGTGGTGGCCTCATCACCTTCTCTGTTCTGTTCTTCCCATGGCCCAGACATGAGTGGCCCCCTAGAAGGGGCTGATGGGGGAGGGGACCCCAGGCCTGGGGAATCATTTTGTCCTGGGGGGGTCCCATCCCCTGGGCCCCCACAGCACCGGCCTTGCCCAGGCCCCAGCCTGGCCGATGACACCGATGCCAACAGCAATGGTTCAAGTGGCAATGAGTCCAATGGGCATGAATCCAGGGGTGCATCTCAGCGGAGCTCACACAGCTCCTCCTCAGGCAATGGCAAGGACTCAGCCCTGCTGGAGACCACTGAGAGCAGCAAGAGGTACGTATGGATGTGTATGTTGGGTCTAGGAGTGGTCTTGTGAGCAGGCAGAGCTGGGTGACAGGCCTCACACTGCTGGCCCTACCTGTAACTGGGCCTGTTGCTGTCTCCTAGCACAAACTCTCAGAGCCCATCCCCACCTAGCAGTTCCATTGCCTACAGCCTCCTGAGTGCCAGCTCAGAGCAGGACAACCCGTCCACCAGTGGCTGCAGGTATGTCGAGTGAGGCTGGAGGAGAGGTCTGGGGGCCCAGGCCACATTCTGGGACTAATGTCTTTATCTCCTTCCCTGTGGGCCCCGCAGCAGTGAACAGTCAGCCCGGGCGAGGACCCAGAAGGAACTCATGACAGCACTTCGAGAGCTCAAGCTTCGACTGCCACCAGAGCGCCGGGGCAAGGGCCGCTCTGGGACCCTGGCCACGCTGCAGTACGCACTGGCCTGTGTCAAGCAGGTGCAGGGTAAGTGGTATGTCCCAAGAGGGAATGGCCAGGACCTGGGTTCCTGTGTTGAGGCAGCCTCCTTACTGAATGCTCACTGCCTCCACCCTGCAGCCAACCAGGAATACTACCAACAGTGGAGCCTGGAGGAGGGCGAGCCTTGCTCCATGGACATGTCCACCTATACCCTGGAGGAGCTGGAGCACATCACGTCTGAGTACACGCTTCGTAACCAGGTCAGCGGCCGCCTGGCCTCTCCATCCCGATGCACCCCTACCCCTTCTCCCGCGGCTCTTGAATCTGCTCTTGCTCTCCCCTTCCTGCCAGGATACCTTCTCAGTGGCTGTCTCCTTCCTGACGGGCCGAATCGTCTACATTTCGGAGCAGGCAGCTGTCCTGCTGCGTTGCAAGCGGGACGTGTTCCGGGGTACCCGCTTCTCCGAGCTCCTGGCTCCCCAGGATGTGGGAGTCTTCTATGGTTCCACTGCTCCATCTCGCCTGCCCACCTGGGGTACAGGGGCCTCAGCAGGTAAGGTGCCCAAGCACTGTGAGGAGGCATGAGCAGTCCCAGGAAGTTCCTGCTGTGAGGGGCCAGGGGACCCAGATTTTCCCTTAGTGGGTTCTTTGCAGCCTAGGGAAGGGGCGGGAGGCTGTGCTCACTCCTCTCCTGTCTGTCTCAGGTTCAGGCCTCAGGGACTTTACCCAGGAGAAGTCTGTCTTCTGTCGTATCAGGTAGGTGAGGGGAGGTGGAGAAGATCTCTGCTTCCTTTTTTGTTTGTTTGTTGTTTTTTGAAAGGGAGTCTCACTCTGTCGCCCAGGCTGGAGTGCAGTGGCATGATCTCGGCTCACTGCAACCTCCGCCTCCCAGGTTCAAGCGATTCTCCTGCCTCAGCCTCCCAAGTAGCTAGGATTACAGGCGCCGCCACACCTAGCTAATTTTTGTATTTTTAGTAGAGACGGGGTTTCTTTTTTTTTTTTTTTTTTTTTTTTTGAGACGGAGTCTTGCTCTGTCGCCCAGGTTGGAGTGCAGTGGCCGGATCTCAGCTCACTGCAAGCTCCGCCTCCCGGGTTCACGCCATTCTCCTGCCTCAGCCTCCCAAGTAGCTGGGACTACAGGCGCCGCCACCTCGCCCGGCTAGTTTTTGTATTTTTTAGTAGAGACGGGGTTTCACCGTGTTCACCAGGATGGTCTCGAACTCCTGACCTCGTGATCCGCCCGTCTCGGCCTCCCAAAGTGCTGGGATTACAGGCTTGAGCCACCGCGCCCGGCCAAGAGACGGGGTTTCACCATGTTGGCCAGGCTGGTCTTGAACTCCTGACCTCAGGTGATCCGCCTGCCTTGGCCTCTCAAAGTGCTGGGATTAAAGGCGCGAGCCACTGTGCCCGGCCTACCTCTGCCTCTTTCTGCTCCCTTCTCAGGGTCTTTGCTGTTGTGTGCTGTGATCTTGTGGTTGGAAGAATGGGTGGCTCTCTGTTGAAAGTCCCTAATGCTCCTCTCTCCTTTGCTAGAGGAGGTCCTGACCGGGATCCAGGGCCTCGGTACCAGCCATTCCGCCTAACCCCGTATGTGACCAAGATCCGGGTCTCAGATGGGGCCCCTGTGCAGCCGTGCTGCCTGCTGATTGCAGAGCGCATCCACTCGGGTTACGAAGGTGAGCAGGTCTGGGCCCTGGCCTGGTGGGGGCTGGGAGGAAGGACATTTCCTCATGGTCAGGCATGAATTTGGGAGGCTTAGCCAGACCCTTTGAATTTTGGAACAAGAAAAGCTTTTGTAAAGATGAGGATTTGAGCTCCTTGTAGAGGTAGAGTTGAAGAAGATCGCTGAGTTAGAGGAGGGCAGAGAAGAATGCCTTGCTTGCTCTCAGTCGTGTTACTGGTACAGGGCATAGGATTGGCCCAGACCATCTTTGGGCCCATAGTGCCCAGGGCAGAGCTGTGTGGCAGACCGTCAGCCAGCCTGGGCCCAGGCAGAGTGGAGGGCTGAGGAGTTGGGCATTCTGGACGAAACCCAGTGACCACACTTTCTGTGCCTCAGCTCCCCGGATACCCCCTGACAAGAGGATTTTCACTACACGGCACACACCCAGCTGCCTCTTCCAGGATGTGGATGAAAGGTGAGGATAGGACCTAGAGGAGAGGAGGGCAGCCAGGGCTGAGGCCACAGCCACTCTGATGCCTCCTTCCCATTCAGGGCTGCCCCCCTGCTGGGCTACCTGCCCCAGGACCTCCTGGGGGCTCCAGTGCTCCTGTTCCTGCACCCTGAGGACCGACCCCTCATGCTGGCTATCCACAAGAAGAGTGAGTTCCTCTTGCCCTGCTCACCCTTCCCACTGCCCCGGGCTTTTGAATGGCTGCCCTTCTGGTTGGGTCTCTTGGTGCCTTGGTCTCCTGGATCTCCAGTGCCATGGCCTCCCCCTTACTCAGCTCTCCCTCCCTTTGACCCCTCCTCCTCTCCCACTTCCATCAGTCCTGCAGTTAGCGGGCCAGCCCTTTGACCACTCCCCTATCCGCTTCTGTGCCCGCAACGGGGAGTATGTCACCATGGACACCAGTTGGGCTGGCTTTGTGCATCCCTGGAGCCGCAAGGTAGCCTTCGTGTTGGGCCGCCACAAAGTACGCACGTAAGTGGGCCATGTCCCCGAGCTGGCGTTGGGGATAGGGCAGTGTGGTGGGGGACAGGACTGGGCCAGGGCTGGACTCACTCTTCCCCACCCTACAGGGCCCCGCTGAATGAGGATGTGTTCACTCCCCCGGCCCCCAGCCCAGCTCCAACCCTGGACACTGATATCCAGGAGCTGTCAGAGCAGATCCACCGCCTCCTGCTACAGGTGAGAGTAGTGGAGAGGAAGCGTGGGCGGTGAGGAAGGGGGTGGGAAGTGGGATCAAGCCATCTAACTTGCCCTCTCCCTGCTGCAGCCCGTGCACAGCCCCAGCCCCACAGGACTCTGTGGAGTCGGCCCCGTGACATCCCCAGGCCCTCTCCACAGCCCTGGCTCCTCCAGTGATAGCAACGGGGGTGATGCAGAGGGGCCTGGGCCTCCTGCACCAGTGAGTGACCTGCTCCCACCTCACTCTCTAATCGCCCTTTCCCCTCTCCTCCTCGGAACCAGCACTCCCAGTCCCAGAGTCTTGCCCGATCCCCCTTTGCCCTCTCCTTCCTGCCATTTCCTTCTTACCCTGCTCTCATCAAGGCGTCTGTGCCTCCCCACTGGTACCTTCTTGTTTTATTGTGCCCTTGGCCCCTGACACTGGCCACACTCCCTGCTTCTGCTCACTGTGGTGCTGTCCTGCAGGTGACTTTCCAGCAGATCTGTAAGGATGTGCATCTGGTGAAGCACCAGGGCCAGCAGCTTTTTATTGAGTCTCGGGCCCGGCCTCAGCCCCGGCCTCGCCTCCCTGGTGAGTTGGTGACAACGTATGGGTGAGGAGACAGACCTGGGGGGTCCCCTGACCTTCACCCCCAACCCATTTGCTGTTTCTTTCCATGTGAGCTTGAGAAGACTGTTTTCCTCTTTCTCTCTTTGCCCCAGCTACAGGCACATTCAAGGCCAGGGCCCTTCCCTGCCAATCCCCAGACCCAGAGCTAGAGACGGGTTCTGCTCCCATCCCGGCCCCACTAGCCTTGGCCCCTGAGGAGGCCGAGAGGAAAGAAGCCTCCAGCTGCTCCTACCAACAGATCAATTGCCTGGACAGCATCCTCAGGTAAGGTCTGCCAGGCATCTTCTCCACCTCGGGCTCCACCCCTGCCCACCCCAAGCCCTGCTTTGATGCCCTCTGCTGTGTCCATCACCAGGTACCTGGAGAGCTGCAACCTGCCCAGCACCACTAAGCGTAAATGTGCCTCCTCCTCCTCTTACACCACCTCCTCAGCCTCTGACGATGGCAAGCAGAGGACAGGTCCAGTCCCTGTGGGGACCAAGAAAGGTACAGACCCAGTGCACCCTGCTCCCACTGCCCCGTCCTGGCCTGGTGGCCCTGTGTCTTTTCCCTTCTGCTTCTGGGCCCTCTTGCTGTGCCCTGCCCTCCTCCTCAGCCTCCTGGTCTCCAGACTGTTCCCTACCACCATCCCCTTCCCCTTTTCCCTGGGATCCTCTCTCCTGACTTCCCAGTGGGGGTGGGGATGGTAACGGGCACCATCTTTCTGCACAGATCCGCCGTCAGCAGTGCTGTCTGGGGAGGGGGCCACCCCACGGAAGGAGCCAGTGGTGGGAGGCACCCTGAGCCCGCTCGCCCTGGCCAATAAGGCGGAGAGCGTGGTGTCCGTCACCAGTCAGTGTAGCTTCAGCTCCACCATCGTCCATGTGGGAGACAAGAAGCCCCCGGAGTCGGGTATGGGCGTGGAGCTGGGGGGCAGTGCTTGGGCTCCACCAGTCTCCCAGCTAGAGCTCCCTCCTGCCTTTCCCCTCCCTTCCAGCCCCTGATGGAGAGAAGGAGGACTCCCTTGACGTGGGGCTTGGGGCTGCTGCTTCTTGCTCTCCCCTCCCTGCCAGGCTTCTCGGCTTTGCCCTTCCCCTGTTCTGCTTCTTGTATTGTTACTGTCAGTTGAAACACAAAGTCTGGGGTAGGGGGTTTGCCCTGAGGTGCTGACCACAGAGGGTCTGAAGGTGAGGAAAATTAAAGCTCCCTGAAGGGTCTTTGGATATGGACCTTGAAAATGTGTGAGGGGCTGGGCATGGTGGCTCAGGCCTGTAATCCCAGCACTTTGGGAGGCTGAGGTAGGAGGATCACCTGAGATCAGGAGCTTGAAATCAGCCTGGGCATCATGGTGAAACTCTGTCTCTACTAAAAATGCAAAAATTAGCCAGGTGTGGTGGCACGCGCCTATAGTTCCAGCTACTTGGGAGGCTGAGGCAGGAGAATCGCTTGAACCCAGGAGCTGGTGGTTGCAGTGAGCCGCGATTGCATCCCTGCACTCCAGCCTGCGAGAAAGAGCGAGACTCTGTCTCAAAAAAAAAAAAAAGAAAGAAACAATGTGTGAGGGAAAGCCAAGGGGTGGGCTGCTCTTCCAACGAGAGTGGTGAGGGGTCATCCCAGTAGAGTTCCTGGAGGGGAGTGGCCACTGGAGGGACCTGAGTATCTATCGTCTCTTCTTCTGGGCCAGCTTTGCATGGAGAGGAGGACCCAGGGCCAGCCCTTGGCAGAGAGGTGACCAAGAAATGTACATGGGGACCAGGCTCGGCTGTGGGGCAGAGCCACCAGGGGTTGGCTAGGCTATCGGACAGGGAGGGTGTGGTATGGATTTGTTGACCCCTGAGGTGATTCTGATGACCTTTCTGTATCTCACCTTCCTCAGACATCATCATGATGGAGGACCTGCCTGGCCTAGCCCCCGGCCCAGCCCCCAGCCCAGCCCCCAGCCCCACAGTAGCCCCTGACCCAGCCCCAGATGCCTACCGTCCAGTGGGGCTGACCAAGGCCGTGCTGTCCCTGCACACACAGAAGGAAGAGCAAGCCTTCCTCAGCCGCTTCCGAGACCTGGGCAGGCTGCGTGGACTCGACAGCTCTTCCACGGCGCCCTCAGCCCTTGGCGAGCGAGGTAGCCACCTGGGGCCTGCCGGAGCCTGCCCTTTGCCCAGTCTAGGACTGGACTGTCAGGGGGTGGATCTTAAGGGAGGTGTTTCTGCTCCAGGGACCCAGGAGCTGGTGGTTTCCACCACCAGGCCCTGCCTAGGGACAGGCCCCTCGCTAGCTTCTCCCCACTAGGCCGGGGTTCCGGGCTGCAGCCAGAGGAGGGCAGCCTGGGGGGATGGCACTGGGACGGGCAGGCGGAAGTGCTGTGCTCCAGGTAGGCGACTTCAGGCCTAGCCTGGGGGCAGGGGCAGGAAGTATGCCCACTTGGGAGTCAGTTGTCACTGATGAAGAGACATGCATAGACTCTGGGCCAACTCTGGGTGGGGTCTGGGCTTCAAGGGCAGGTGGAAGGCAGCCCCTCCAGGTGCCTGAGGGAGACCCCCTGCAGGCAGACGCAGGACTCAGGACTGGGCTTTCCAGCCCCCCTCTTCACTCCATCGCAAGCCAGGCAGAACACGGCCTGGATGGGCAGGAGGAACGCCTATGCTGGCAGCGCCCGCAGGAGTTTGGCGGATGGACCAGAGCCACCTGTCCATGTGTCCATGGACGCACCCTGCCTCCTCCATCTGCCAGCGTGCCTCCATCTTCCGCACACCCCCAGCTCGACCCCTCTTGTAACCTCTCCCTGGCCTTGTTCTTTTCTCAATAAATCCCCTTGTCCCTGGCTCCTGTGATTCTTCCCTGAAGGTGCCCCACTTCCTGAGCCTCCCATTCTGTGTGGGTTGAGAAGCTGTCTCTGGAGCCTTGGCCTGCCCTCTCCCTGGTCAGAGTTGTCACGGGAGTGTGCATAGCAGGGGCACTAACCCCAGGTTCAGGCCCTCGCTAACCCTAGTCTTTTCCCACAGGCTACCACCACGGCCCCACACCTCCAAGCCGCCGACACCACTGCCGATCCAAAGCCAAGCGCTCACGCCACCACCAGAACCCTCGGGCTGAAGCGCCCTGCTATGTCTCCCACCCCTCACCTGTGCCACCCTCCACCCCCTGGCCTGCCCCACCAGCCACTACCCCCTTCCCAGCAGTTGTCCAGCCCTACCCTCTCCCAGTGTTCTCCCCTCGAGGAGGCCCCCAGCCTCTTCCCCCTGCTCCCACATCTGTGCCCCCGGCTGCTTTCCCCACCCCTCTGGTGACCCCAATGGTGGCCTTGGTGCTCCCTAACTATCTGTTCCCAACCCCATCCAGCTATCCTTACGGGGCACCCCAGACCCCTGCTGAAGGGCCTCCCACTCCTGCCTCGCACTCCCCTTCTCCATCCTTGCCCGCCCTCCCCTCAAGCCCTCCTTGCTGCCCGGACTCTCCACTATTCAACTCAAGATGCAGCTCTCCACTCCAGCTCAATCTGCTGCAGCTCGAGGAGCTCCCCCGTGCTGAGGGGGCCGCTGGTGCAGGGGGCCCTGGGAGCAGTGCTGGGCCCCCACCTCCCAGTAAGGAGGCTGCTGAGCCAGAAGCCAGACTGGTGAGCACTGATCCCTGCATCCGCCCGCCAGCCCCCACCCCAGCCCCGCCCCTCTGCTACCCTATGCTGCCTGCTGCCTCTGCCAGGCCAGTGTGTCAGCCTCCAGGAGGTGGAGGGAGACCCCAGCTGAATTTCTGAATGAGGCAGAAATTGGCTAACTCCTCATTGAAGGGACAGTCCTGTCTGTCTGACAGGTGGTGAGGACATCTCAGGAACTTCTGAGGGAGTATCTGCCACTTGGAAAGGGTCTGGCCTCACATCCCCACTCTTAGCCAGCTTGCTTCTCTCTCATCCTGGCCCTCCTGTCACGAAGTGGGGAGCAGAGACCACTGGGGTTGGATGTGCCTCTCCCCACAACCAGTGAGAGCAGTTGAAGGGAGGCGTAGGTGCTGACCCCTTCATCCCTCTTTGCCCCCCTCCCCTCCTCCAGGTGGAGGTCACTGAGTCCTCCAATCAGGACGCACTTTCCGGCTCCAGCGACCTGCTGGAACTGCTGCTGCAAGAGGACTCGCGCTCCGGCACAGGCTCTGCAGCCTCGGGCTCCTTGGGCTCTGGCTTGGGCTCTGGGTCTGGTTCAGGCTCCCATGAGGGGGGCAGCACCTCAGCCAGCATCACTCGTGAGTGCCCCGCCTCCAACACCTCCCAGGGTAGGGCAGTGACTGGGGAGCCGGGAGCCCAGGCCCCATCTTGGTGGAGCTTCCTAAGGCCACTGGGATGGACATGTGGCCTTTGAGGGAGGCCTTGTGAGGCCCCCAGAGTGGGCATGCAGCCAGCCTGACTCCATTGGTCTGTCCCCCACTTCTCAGGCAGCAGCCAGAGCAGCCACACAAGCAAATACTTTGGCAGCATTGACTCTTCCGAGGCTGAGGCTGGGGCTGCTCGGGGCGGGGCTGAGCCGGGGGACCAGGTGATCAAGTACGTGCTCCAGGATCCCATTTGGCTGCTCATGGCCAATGCTGACCAGCGCGTCATGATGACTTACCAGGTACCCTCCAGGTGAGGCATTTCAGAGGCATTCTTGGCCTTCCTTTCAGAGGTAGTAGGGGGGGCAGTTTTCTTTTCTGGGACTAGCTCTGTCCTGGATAGGATAGATGGTTCCTGTCCTTCTCCCTGCCCCTTGGATCTCTGTTACTAGTTCCTCCCAGGAGGAGAGCAGGTTTCCTGGTCTTGGGAGCCTTGACCTCCCCTAGCCCTGATTTAGGGGAGGAGCATGAGGTGGGAGTTGTGGTAGAGGAAGGATGCCAGCTTCACAGGTCCTGGTCCGGGTCCTGAATCGCAGCCTCTGCCTTCTGAACCCCTTCTCGGGCAGGGACATGACCTCTGTGCTGAAGGAGGATCGGGAGCGGCTCCGAGCCATGCAGAAGCAGCAGCCTCGGTTTTCTGAGGACCAGCGGCGGGAACTGGGCGCTGTGCACTCCTGGGTCCGGAAGGGCCAACTGCCTCGGGCTCTTGATGTGATGGTAAGAGAAGCCTGGGACAGGGGTAGAAAAAAAGAATTGAGCTTGTCAAGTTCAAGGGATCGAGGCCCAGAGCTGATCTCAATATCCTTGGATCACTAATTCTGAAGACTGTTGATTCCACTGAATTTGCTGTGGATTATTATTAAGCCGCATGAGTCTTTGCAGAACTTTTCTCAGCCTATCCTATGCTAACGTGCATTATGACTCTCCTGTAACGGCATCTGGGTAGAGGGCACAAGGCACCTTCCAACCTTGTTGGACCGCAGGTGCATGTATGTGGACTGGTGCTTCTCGGGAGTACATTTCGGGAAGCACAGTGGGCTGGGGGTGGGAAGCTGGGCTGACAGGTTAGCAGTGAGGACCCTCTCTGACTCCCTCATGTCCATTTCTCTTACCAAGGCCTGTGTGGACTGTGGGAGCAGCACCCAAGATCCTGGTCACCCTGATGACCCACTCTTCTCAGAGCTGGGTGGACTGGGGCTGGAGCCCATGGAAGAGGGTGGAGGCGAGCAGGGCAGCAGCGGTGGCGGCAGTGGTGAGGGTGAGGGCTGCGAGGAGGCCCGGGCCCAAGGTGGGGCCAAGGCCTCAAGCTCTCAGGACTTGGCCATGGAGGAGGAGAAAGAAGGCAGGAGCTCAGCCAGTCCAGCCTTACCCACAGCAGGAAACGGCATGAGCTAGACTCCATTCTGGGACCATCTCCAGGAGTCCACAAGATGCTTTCTTCTCCTATGTCCCAATTCTCAGAACTCAGATGTGGCTGGACCAACCAGTGGGAAACTGCCCCAGCTTCTCCCACCATAGGGGGCCGGACCCCCATCACCAGCCCAGGATCCAGGGGCTGCCTCTGGCCTCGTAGGGAGCAGAGAGCAGAACTCCGCAGCCTAGCCCAGCCTAGCCCAGAGGAGTGTCACCTCCCACCTTTGGAGAGGAATCTTTGCCTCCCCTGGACAGAGTTGCTGACAGGCTGTTGAAGTGGCCTCTCCATATCCCAGCTGAGCCTGAATCCGACTCCTGAGGGTTGGGGCTGCACTTAATTTATCGGGGAGACAGCTGTCTCTCTCACCTCCTCCCCAGATGGGAGGAGAGCCTGAGGCCCAAGCAGGACCTGGGGGATCCAGCCCCTAGCTGCTCGGGGGTGGGGGAGGTTGGTGGACCATGGGGTCCCTGGTGCTGCCCCTCAGGTGGGACCCAGGTGTTCTCAGCTGTACCCTCTGCCGATGGCATTTGTGTTTTTGATATTTGTGTCTGTTACTACTTTTTTAATACAAAAAGATAAAAACGGCCAGGACTTCGTGGAATGAAGTTTGGGGTTGGGGTGAGGGGAGCGCGTCGAGGAGAGGCTCAGCCCTGCTTCCGGGAAGGTTGTAGTGAGGGTGCACAGGGCCATCCCCTGAAGACCCCCATCCTCTCCCCCCATCCTGTCCAGGTGAGGGCCCTGCTGAGCCTACTACATCCACGCCCAGCTCTGACTCTGCTGTCCCCTCTAGCATGGCCTCAGCTGGGTTTACCCTGGGAAGGAGAGATGAGAGGCACGTGTGGTCAAGGGCTTGGGTGAGCTCCAGCCCAGGTCACAAGTGGCCGAGGCAGAGGAAGCCCGCTTAACCCCGTCGTGCCTTGAGGTATTCGAGGGTGTTTGTCTTCCTTGGCTTCCTTTTTTAAATAAAAAAAGACGGAATTTCACTCTGTCACCCAGCTGGAGTGCAATGACGCCATTTCGGCTCACTGCAACCTGCGTCTCCTGGGTTCAAGCGATTCTCCTGCCTCAGCCTCCCGAGTAGCTGGGATTATAGTGTCCACCACCACGCCTGGCTTATTTTGTATTTTTAGTAGAGAGGGGGTTTCACCATTGTTCAGTCTGGACGCAAACTCCTGACCTCAGGGGATCTGCCCGCCTCGGCCTCGCAAAGTGCTGGGGTTACAGGCGTGAGCCACCGTGCCCAGCCTTCCTTGGCTGCTTGGTCACCGCACAGAGAGGGCCCTTCAGCAGGTCAGTCTAGGTAGCTAAGGGACACATGGAGTCATGTGCTCACTCATGGCCCCAAAGGTTTGGAAGAATGGAGGAGCAAAGCATGAACTCTCTGGCTCAGAACCTGAAAAGGAAGAGGTAGCTTAGGAAGGGATGAGTTGCTGAAGAACCGCTGCAGACACTTACTTACTGATTATCACTTACTGTCACCCGCTAACAGTTGATTTATCTTAAGGCGCACTTACTCTGCCCCGGCGCTGTGGCTTAGCTGGTTAAAGCGCCTGTCTAGTAAACAGGAGATCCTGGGTTCGAATCCCAGCGGTGCCTGAGGTGGTGGGAAGTGATATATTATTGCTGCAAGTGCACTTCTCCACTTTCAAAGTGCCTTTCTGTGTGGTTATTCTTACAAGTCAATCCGTCTTTGGGCCTCCGTTCCCCTGCACTTTTAGTGTGTATTGGAAGCTACAGATTCTCACTTCGCTTTCATGAAGTAGCACGAAGTAGGCACCTCAGGGACTGTCCTCAAGGGTATGGAAGACAGGGCTCGGATTTGGGCCCGTTTTGTTTCCATCCTATGCTCGGGTAGGAGAGGGAGAATGGGAAAGCTGCCACTCCAACGGGGCAGCTGACGGCTGCTGGAGAGAAGGCATGGTCTGCGCCACCGAGCCGAGGCACACGAACGCTGGCGTCTCGAGGCGCAGGGGTGGAGCCGGCTGGAGGCGGGCGTGTTGATAGGCAGCTATAGTTGCGCAGGGCCGAGCCCGCACGCGGCTGTGATGGCCGAGTGGTTAAGGCGTTGGACTCGAAATCCAATGGGGTCTCCCCGCGCAGGTTCGAATCCTGCTCACAGCGTTAGTACTTTTGGTAATAGGTATCTCGGTCCCTGGAGAAGGAAAAAGCAGTTTGTTTTCTAGTTCTTTCCTTGGAGACTCTCCCGCGTTATTCTGAGAATCTCAGGGACTCGGCCGTCAGGGTCCAGCCCGCGAGCGCCCTCTTGCGAATCTCATACTCCTGTCGACCTGCAAAAGCCTTTTTACTGCCAATTTCACTTCCTAACGCCACCACGCTCAGGTGGCTCCTTAGGGCTACTCAGCAATCGTTACTTCCCCCCAATTCATTCACTCTCCTACTCTCCTATGCCACTGCTTAATTCCTACCCTTACCTCAAACTGCGAATCCCTTCTTCATCCTCCCTCAGCTTCTATTTCCTGATTCACTGAGAAAATAAAGCATTCCGGAGTTTCCCATCAACATTCACATCGCACCTACCTACCTACCTACCTACCTACCTACCTACCTACCTACCTACCTAGTTGAGTCTGTGACCACATACTCTTCTTTTCCCTCATTATTGTAGATGAATGCTTCCACCTAAAGCCAACCCCTACTTTTACTAGATTTCCCATCCCCCCGGCCCACTCAAGCAAGGACACTGCTCTTTTTCCTATACCATCAAATTTTCCCTCTCAGCCGGGCGCAGTGGCTCACGCATGTAATCTCAGCACTTTGGGAGGCTTGGCGAGTGGATCACTTGAGGTCAGGAGTCCGAGACCAGTGAAACCCCATCTCTACTAAAAATACAAAATTAGCAGGGCGTGGTGGCTGGCGCACGCCTGTATTCCCACCTACTCGGGAGACTGAGGCAGGAGAAGCACTTGAATCCGGGAGGCGAAGGTTGCAGTGAGCTGAGATCACGCCATTGCACTCCAGCCTGGGTAACAATAGCAAAACTCCATCTCAAAAAAAAAAAAAAAAAAAAAAAAAAAAAAAAAAAAAAAAAAAAAAATCCCTCTGTCCTTGATTTTTCTCATTAGCCTACAAACACTAATTTATCCCAGTTTAGAAGCAAGCCAACAAAAGCTATCTTGACCCCACACGCCCGTCCAGCTACCACTCAATTTCTCTACTCCCTTCTACAGCAAACAGAACAAGTTATCCAATTCCATCTTCCCACTCTCCTTTGGACGCTTTCTAATCATGTGTCCCCCGCCCCCATCAAAGTTGCCGTTGTTAAGGTTGCCGAATGACCATCACATTGCTAAATCTAGTGACCATTACTTAGCTGCAGTTGATGCCGATGCTTACTCTTCCATTAGAAACACTCTTCGTAGGCCGGGCGCGGTGGCTCAAGCCTGTAATCCCAGCACTTTGGGAGGCCTAAGACGGGCGGATCACGAGGTCAGGAGATTCAAGACCATCCTGGCTAACACGGTGAAACCCCGTCTCTACTAAAAAATACAAAAAACTAGCCGGGCGAGGTGGCGGGCGCCTGTAGTCCCAGCTACTTGGGAGGCTGAGGCAGGAGAATGGAGTGAACCCGGGAGGCGGAGCTTGCAGTGAGCTGAGATCCGGCCACTGCACTCCAGCCCGGGCGACAGAGCGAGACTCCGTCTCAAAAAAGAAAAAAAGAAAAACAAAAAACACTCTTCGCTTGCCTTCTAGGACGCTGCGCCCTTCTGATATTCCTTCTACTTCATCAGTAGTAGAAGCTTATTCTCAGACTTCTTTGCTGGTTCCTCACTTTCTGGATCTCTAAATGTTGAACTGTTCCCAACGCTCAATTTTCCAACCTCTTCTCTATCTGTACCCACTACCTTGGTCATTTCCAGTTTCGTGGCTTTACATATCAGGTAATAGATTCATACATCCTAGATTTTCATCTCCAGCTCCAGAACTCTTCCCTGAATTACAGATGCTTATATATTATTGCCCACATACCACCTACACTTGGAAACCTAATACAGATCACAAACTTAAAATGTGCAAACCAAGGCCTGGCGCGGTGGCTCGTACCTGTAATCCCAGCACTTTGGGAGGCCGAGGCGGGCAGATCACCTGAGGTCGGAAGTTCCAGACTAGCCTGACCAACAGGGAGAAACCCGTCTCTACTAAAAATAGAAACGTAGCCGGGCGTCGTGGCAAATGCCTATAATCCCAGATACTGGGTAGGCTGAGGCAGGAGAATCACTTGAACCTGGCAGAGGTTGCGGTGAGCCGAGATCGGGCCATTGCGCTCCAGCCTGGGCAAAAAGGGTGAAACTCCGTCTCAAAACAAAAAACAAAAAACAACCCCCCCCCCCCCCGCAAAAAAACAAAAGTGCAAATCAAACTGCTAGGCTTCTTCCCCAAACCTTCTTCACCCGTGGCGCTTTCATCTCAGTAAATGGAAATTCCATTCTTTCAGTTGTTTAGACTAAAAACCTTAGCATTATCCCTGATTGTTCTCTTTCTCTCCCACTGTACATCGAATGAGCAATTTCTATTTAAAATATGTTAGGGCCAGGTGTGATGACTCACGCCTGTAATCCCAGCATTTTGGATGACCAAGGCAGGAGGATCCCTTGAGTCCAGGAGTTCAGGACTAGCCTGAGCAACATAACAAGACCCCAGTCTGGGGGGGGGGGTGGGGAATTAGCTGAGCATGCTTGTTGTCCTAGCTACTTGGGAGGCTGAGGAGGGAGGATCACTTGAGCCCAGGAGGCTGAGGTTGCAGTGAGCAGTGATTACACCACTGAACTCTAGCCTGGGTGATAGAATGAGAGTCTGTCTCAAACAAAAAAGAAAAAAAGTCTAACATTTGACTATTTGCCATGACCTTCACCATTACACCATGGTCCAGGCCACCCTCATCTCTCACCTAGATTATTGCAATACTCCTCTAAATTATTTCCTGGATAGTTCCATGAGAGTCTACTTTTTTTTGAGGCAGGGTCTTGCTCTGCCTCCCAGACTGGAGTGCAGTGGCATGATCTGGGCTCACTGCAGCCTCCTGAGTTCAAGCGATTCTCGTGCCTCAGCCTCCCAAGTAGCTGGGACTATAGACGTGCACCACCATGCCCAGCTAAATTTTGTATTTTTAGTAGAGATGGGGGTTTCACCATGTTGCCCACGCTGGTCTCGAACTCCTGACCTCAAGTGATGTGCCCCCCCCCCCACACCCCCCAGCCTCCCAAAGTGCTGTGATTATAGGTGTGAGCCACCATTCCTGGTCTCTACTTTTTTTTTTTTTTTTTTTTTTGAGAGACAGAGTCTTGCTCTGTGGCCCAGGCTGGAGTGCGGTGGCCGCCATCTTGGCTCACTGCAACTTCCGCCTCCTGGGTTCAAGCAATTCTCCTGCCTTAGCCTCCCAAGTAGCTGGGACTACAGGCATGCACCACCACACCTGGCTAATTTTTGTGTTTTTAGTAGAGACGGGGTTTCACCATGTTGGCCAGGATGGTCTCAATCTCTTGGCCTCGTGATCCTCCCACCTCGGTCTCCCAAAGTGCTGGGATTACAGGCGTGAGCCACCGTGCTCGGCCGGAATCAGGCTCTTCTCTAAGGAGTCCTGGTTCATTTTAGCAAAGAATGGCATTTAGTAACCAAGATCTGGGCATTTAGTGTGGGATATCATTGTTTCTAGGCTCACTCAGTGGACAGAGTTAGGAAATATGTACGTGTATGCGTTGGGTATGTGTATATATATTTATTTCTATATCTGTACACATAAAAACCATGAATTCGTATTGATACCTCCATTAGAAGACTTCAAAGAGAAATCATATACACATATATGTATGATTATAATGGGGATTGCCAGACGCAATGGCTCACGCCTGTAATCCCTGCACTTTGGGAGGCCGAGGTGGTCAGATCACCTGAGGTCCAGAGTTCCATACCAGCCCGGCCAACATGGTGAAACTCTGTCTCTACTAAAAACACAAAAATTAGCCGGGAGTGGTGGCTAACGCCTGTAATCCCAGCTACTCAAGAGGCTGAGGCAGGAGAATCGCTTGAACCCGGGAGGTAGAGGTTGTAGTGAGCCGAGATCCCAGCATTGCACTCCATCCTGGGCAACAAGAGTGAGATTATAAAGGGGCTAAAAAAGTTCCTTATCGCCAGGCGTGGTGGCTCACGCCTGTAATTCCAGCACTTTGGAGGCCGAGGCTGGTGGATCACGAGATCAGGAGATTGAGACCAGCCTGACCAACATGGTGAAACCCCATCTCTACTAAAAATACAAAAATTAGCCGGTTGTGGTGGCACGGGCCTGTAATCCCAGCTACTCGGGAGCCTGAGGCAAGATAATCGCTTGAACCCGGGAGGCAGAGGTAGCAGTGAGCCGGGACCGCCCCACTGCACTCCAGCCTGGACAATGGAGTGACACCCCGACTCAAAAAGAAAAAAAAAAAAAAAAGAAAGAAAAATTCGTATCACCTAAAGATCGCATAGTTATCATAACATTGTAGTGCCATGCGTTACCTTTGAGGTACACAAATACTTACCCTTGTGTACAGTTGCCTGCAGTATTCAGTACAGTACCATGCTGTAGCTGTACAGGTAGCTTAGGAGCACAATAAGCTGTACAGTGTAGCCTAGGTGTGTAGAAGGCTCTACCATGTAGGTTTGCATCACTACACTCTGTGATATTTGAATAATGAAATTGCTTAGCAACGCATTTCTTTGAATATATCCACACGTTAAGCAATGCATGACTGTACCTAAGACAAAGATCTAGGAGTTAACCCCTTCATGTTTTCTCTCCTCACCACCACCTCAAGGCATTGCCTAGAAGACTGCTCCAGCCCCCAAATGAGCCCTCTGCCTTCATTCTCCAAATAGCAACAAAAGCGATCTTTTAATTTAATCTATCTATCTATCTATCTATCTATCTATCTATCTATCTATCTATCTATCTCTATCTAGAGTCTCGCCCAGGCTGGAGAGCAGTGGTGCAATCTTGGCTCACTGCAACCTCCCCTCTCAGATGCGCACCATCACCCCTGGCTAATTTTTTTTTCTTTTTTCTTTATTATTATTTTTTTCATCAAGACAGAGTCTGGGTTTGTCGCTCAGGCTGGAGTGCAGTGGTGCGATTACGGCTCACTGCAACCTCCGCCTCCGGGGTTCAAGCGATTCTCCTGCCTCAGCCTCCGGAGTAGCTGGGATTACAGGCACACATCATCACTCCCGGCTAATTTTTGTATTTTTAGTAGAGACGGAGTTTTGCCATGTTGGCCAGGCTGGTCTCGAACTCCTGGGCTCAAGCGATCCTCCCACCTCAGCCTCCCAAAGTGCTGGGATTACAGGCGTGAGCCACAGCGTCCGGTCCAAAGTGATCTTTTTATTATTATTATTATTTTGAGATGGAGTCTCGCTCTGTTACCCAGGCTGGAGTGCAGTGGCGCGATCTCGGCTTATTGCAAACTCCGCCTCCCAGGTTCAAGCGATTCTCCTGCCTCAGTCTCCCCAGTAGCTGGGATTACAGGCGTGTGCCACCACGCCCGGCTAATTTTTGTATTTTTAGTGGACACAGGGTTTCGCCATGATGGCAGCCTGGTCTCGAACTCCTGAAATCAGGTGATCCACCTGCCTCGGCGTACCAAAGTGCGCGGATTACAGGCATCAGCCACCGCGCCCGGTCCCAAAGTGATCTTTTAAAACATAAGTCAGAGAATATAACTTTCCTAATGAAAATCCTCCACTAGCTTCCAATTGCCCTTTGACTAAAATCCAAACCCCTTCAACACTCTCCAAGATCCTGTGGGATGGACTACGCCTGACACTCCAGTCTGATCTCTGCCACTCTGCAAATTCTCCATCCCGGGTTCGCTGGACCTCTTTCTCCAGCTCCCACCAGCAAATAGCTCTCCTGCCTCAGAGCCTGTACTTGCAGTTCATTTTGCCTGGACTCAAGGCTGCTGACTACGCTGGCATCAAATGTCACCTCTTCATAGAGGCTGTCTCTGACCACCCAGAGTTAAGTAGTCCTTCACTTTCAAGTCATCGCCATGACCCTTTTGTTTTGTTTTTGTTTGTTTTGTTGTTGTTGTTTTCTTCCCACAGCCTCATAACCATCTGAAGCTATCTTATGTTATTTTTTGCTTTCGCAGTTATTGTCTGTCTTTCCCACTGTAACGTAAGCTTCAGGAAGGCCCAGACCCAATGTACTCCTTCCAGTACTCGGCACACGGGAGGCAACCCCTAAATATGGGCTGACCCAATAAATCCAGCAGCTGCGCACACAGGCATATAGATAGATGCACATATTTTTGTTGTTGTTGTTGTTTTTAAACAACAGTCTCCTTCTGGAGGCCACGGTTACTACTTAGAGCTAAGAAGAGAGCACTGGCAGTCACAGATACAATCCGAGGACGAGACACAGACCCAGACCCTGGCGCAAATAAAACAGGGTGAAGGAAACCGGAGAGACAGCTCCAGGGTGAGTTCCAGAGAGAGAGACCCAGATAGACTAAGACCGAGACAAAGATTCATTCAGCGAACCTAAGCCCCGAGCCCACAGACCTCGGCAGCTACCGCGGACAGAGCCAGGAGGAGGAGAGCGGAGGGAGGCGTAGCGCGCCGGAAGGGAGCGGACCGTGGGGAGCCCCGCCGCCCCGCCCCGCCGCCCCGCCCCGCCCCGCTCACAAGTGGTCGCCGCAGGTGGCGGTGCGCCTGCCCGCCCGCCCTCGGGCCCGACGCGTGCGGGATCAAAGCGGCCGGGAAGGGGCGGGGAGGGGAGGTGGCAGGAACCCGGAGGTGTTAGCGAGCTTCCCAGGGGATGGCAGGAGCGTGGGAGCGCAGAGTCCCGGGAGGCGACAGAGACTCGGAGAGACGACGAGATACCAGAGACCCGAGAGAGCCAGAGGCGGAGATGCAGACGCCAAGAGACCGGAGAGACGCGGAATCAGAGATGCGGAGGAACGAGACCACCGACACCCAGAGAGACCCAGGGTAGAAGTCGCTGAAGATCTGGAAAGAACGTGAGAGACACAGAGATGGAGAAGCTAAGGGGCACTCAGAGACTCAGAAAGGAGGTTAGACAAAAAAGGCACAGACCCATAGACTTAAGACAAGGAAGCGTGCTTCAGAGAGAACGGAAAATAACAGAGGAAGAGAGGTGGAAAGAACAAGGGATTTAGAGTGGGGGGCGGGAAGACCTGGCCCCTCCTCCGTGGGGGGACGAGAGGACCCCTGGGGCAGGGATCCGAGCACTGTGTCCTTTCTCAGGGTCACGCCTGTGGAGGTGCGGGCCGGGGGCGGAGGGAGGGGTGTGGAGGATGCAGGACCCCCAGGCTGGGAGGAGGGGAGAGTGAGGGCGTGCGGAATCAGGGTGTAGGCCTGGAGCTGCAAAATCTGCTATAGTCAAAAGGCTAAGATTTATATTTGGCAGAAATATTTAAGTGAAGATGCTTTTTAGATGCTACCAAATGTATTATCCTCTCTTTGGGGAGGAGAAAACAATTCTTTTGCATTGGCCGGGAATCGAACCCGGGCCTCCCGCGTGGCAGGCGAGAATTCTACCACTGAACCACCAATGCGCGGCTACCGATGTGTGCCAGGAGCCTATCTGAGGTCCTAAGAGGTTGAGGAGGACCCGGACAGGCAACTGTGTAGGTCAGGGAACTGGTCCTGAATAGTTGACGTGGGTGGAGCGCCAGGTCATCCTTCCTCTCGTCCGGATCCGGCCACCGGGCCATAAAGCCGCCCCATATGGCCAGGGGCGGCCCCACACCCGGGTGCGAACAGCCTGGGGCCCCCAGCCTCGAGTGCAGGTGAGAAAAATTCAGCCCGAGCCCAGGTTCCCAAGGAGGGGGGCAGCGGGGGCTGTTGGGGCCACACATTTGCGTTCCCATTTGGCTGAGGGACGGAGAGGGGGAATGTGCTGGGGGCCCTGATCCCAAATGGGAGCTCCCTCCTCAAGGTCTGTGCCTCTCTAGGCTCTGGCTACAGCAAGAAAGGCTCCGTGACAAAACCAAGGTGCGGAGGGCCGTTGGGAGGGCTTGGAGAAATCCCCACTGGTCTCTGACTTCACAGCTATCTTCCGTCTCGGTCTGCAACCCTGTCTTTCCGTGTCTTTATCCCTGGCAACCTGGCTGTCCCGTTCAGTTTCTGATTTATCTTCTCAGGCACTTTGTCCTGAAGCCCCCAAGTGGTCAGGCATCGTTCTGCGGAGGGTCATGTCCTTGGTTTGAGGTGGGTGTTGATCCCTTTTCTGTATCCCTTGCTTTCCCCGTAGTAAAACTGCCTGCTCCCTGCTACCCTACAGTCACCAGGGGCCTCCAGAAGCAAGCAATGCGGGCACACTTGCGTGAGGTGTCCCATCAGTCACACTCCTGAATCTCCTATGACTGGTTTTGAATCAAATACTTGTGCTGTAAGTGAAAAGACCTCTCCACTCCTATGTTTCAAAGACTTGCTCCCTCTGCCTTGAGGTTCCTCCTCAGTCCAGCCATCCTCAAGGAGACCTTTTCCCGAAGCACCTATTTCACTGGGCTTCTGTAACAGCTACTTGGTGTCACGTGGTCTTTTCCATTAGCTACTGCAGGGATAAGCTGGGTCTCTCCTGAGTATCTCACTATGACTCGCCCGAGCCTAGACCAGTGGCCTGTCCGCACAGTGGGCGCGCAGATGTTCGGGGACTTGAATGTAACTGGCTTAGAACAGAGCGCCTCTCCAACCTCCTGGCAGAGCTTCGGTTGAGTCGGACGGATTCACCCAGCACACTCGGGTTGCTCCCTGTCTCGACTAGGAAGCGAACTTCGGGGATGATGTATAAAATTCAGCCTGGGGGCTGAGAGGTGCTAACTTCTATTTCAGGGTTAGTGAGGGTACAGTAAGTCTCCGAGAAAGCTGCAATTCTGGAGGAACTCTGAATTTCATCCACAAGCGAGCTCTGCCCCTAATAACCTCCTCCCTTCAGCTGGGTTCCGCCTCCTTATACAGCCTTATGGTCCGTAAACCAGCCAGTGCCCCCATTCACCCCTCACTTCCCACACTCCCAGGCCAGTTTCTCTACTTCCCCTCCCCCCTTCACTCCTCCTCTTTCCGGGAGCCTCGTGCCGGGTCCTAGAGGGGCAGAATCCGGGTGCCGAAGGGGGCGGGGGCGGGTCCTATCCCTCCTACCCTGGGGCCGAGGAATATAAGGCTCCAGGCGAGCAGGGACCCGGTCCACACCAGGGTCCGGAGGAGCAATGGTCACCCGGGATCGAGCTGAGAATAGGGACGGCCCCAAGGTGAGAGGCGGGAGGGGAGGGAGCAGAGGTCCCTGGTTTGGCCAGGGGACTGGGCCCCTGACGCCGTCGGTCTGGAGAGAGACTGGGGACGCAGGGGTGGAAGGGGAGCCGTGCTCCAGGACTCCAGGAGCCAGGAGCTGGAGAGGAAGCTGCAAAATATGAAGAAGGGGACAGGGGTCAGAGCCAGACCTGAGTGGGCGGCGGAAACATAGGACTAGGGGCCTCGGTAATGGGGGTCGGCACCTTGTGGCCTGGGGAGGGGGCCGGTGTTGGAGTAAAATAAGAAAGTAGAGGGCAAAGCCAAGGGAGGAGGGTGGGAACGAAAAGAGAAGAGGATAGTCACTTGCTCTACGCTGGCTGTGAGGCGGGCGGGGCTGGCCCAAGGCGGTCTTGTAGAGAAGGCCCCGGGGCGTTGGTTCCAGAGGCCTCACACTGGTGGAAGATTTTAGGAGAACCAGTGGAGAAGGTGACGCCTGGAGGGTTTTGAGGGAGAAGAGGCGGCGCGGTCGCGCTAGGTATCTCCCTTTCTATACTCAGGGCCGCCAGCTCTGAGCCCGGCACCGTGCGGCGCACGTGCCTGCGCGCAGAGGGTTCCCCAAGTTCTCCACTGAGACAGAGAGAAACTGCACGAGACGGAGACGTAGAGAGAAAAGAGGAGGAGAGACACAGAGAGGGGAGGAGGGAGGACGAGACTGAGAGAGGAGAATGCGAAGATCCGGGGAGGCGAGCTACAGAAACTGATCTAGGGGCATTGGGAGGGGGAGCGGAGAGGGATCGAATGGGGCCGACCCTAGGCAATCTGGGGTCTTGGGGCCGGGGTGGAAGCCGGGCTCTCCCAGCGGCGGGATCCGACGCCGGCGCGGCCGCGCTGAGTCTCGGTCCGGTCGGCCCGCTCTCCTTTTCCCGCTGGTCGCAGATGCTGAAGCCGCTTGTGGAGAAGCGGCGCCGGGACCGCATCAACCGCAGCCTGGAAGAGCTGAGGCTGCTTCTGCTGGAGCGGACCCGGGACCAGGTCAGTCCCTCCGCTAGCCCCGGGTGCCCAAGCTTCCCGTTTCCGCGTCCCAGGGCTTCCCACTGGGGTGGGGACACATGCTTGGTTGGCAACCCTGGCTCCAAGGCATCCTCACTCGAGTCCCGCCTTTGGAATTCCATCCCAGACCCCCACTCGCTCTCAGAACGCGATCTTCTTCGCCACCCCTCGGGTCTGTAAGTTTCACGCCTGGTTCTGTAAATTTCGCTCCTGGGTTCGGTCCATTTCACCCTTTGGGTCTCTTAACTGTCCGCTTCCCCCTCCCCCATAGCCAGCTTCTGATCAGCCAGCTTCTGTTCTGTCGGGTGGTTAATTTCATTCCCTGGGTTGCGGTTTCAAATCTCCTCCTCAAGCGTTGGGCATTGGTTCCATCCCCTCGGATTGGACAGTTTCGTCTCAGGGTGGGCCAGACCTCCCTTGGTCATCTCCACTCCGCATTTGGTCGCGCGTTCTGTGGGCAGTGCGCAAATGCGATCGGGGGTACCCCCAGCTCCCGCATCCGCCCCTCCCTTCTTCCCCCTGCCACTTTCCCCCTTTCTCCCCACCCCTTTCTGTCTCTGCGCCCTCCCCTCCCGTCTGTAGAACCTCCGGAACCCGAAGCTGGAGAAAGCGGAGATACTGGAGTTCGCCGTGGGCTACTTGAGGGAGCGAAGCCGGGTGGAGCCCCCGGGTACAGCGCGGGGGTGGGGCAGCGGAGGGAGGGAGAGGGGACGCCAGGAGGCTCCGGCCGGGGCAGAGCGGGCGGGCCCTGCGGTGGTTGGTGGGCTTGGGGAGTGGCCGGTTCTGCTCCGAGGCGAGGTTAATAACACCCGCGCGTGTCTGTCTCTGTGTCTCCCTCATTTTCTCCCTCTCTCCGTCCATCTGGCTTCCTGTCTCTGTGCGCCTGTCCGGCCTTGGTATCTCTGCGCCCCACCCCTTCCCTCACCCCTGCTGGGCCCCTGCCCTGCCCACCTGTGCTCCCGCCGGCCGCACCCGCCGCCGCGGCTCCAGGGGTTCCCCGGTCCCCAGTCCAGGACGCCGAGGCGCTCGCCAGCTGCTACTTGTCCGGTTTCCGCGAGTGCCTGCTTCGCTTGGCGGCCTTCGCGCACGACGCCAGCCCGGCCGCCCGCGCCCAGCTCTTCTCCGCGCTGCACGGCTACCTGCGCCCCAAACCGCCCCGGCCCAAGCCGGTAGAGCCGAGGCCTCCAGCGCCGCGCCCATCCCTGGACCCCGCCGCACCGGCCCTTGGCCCCGCGCTGCACCAGCGCCCCCCAGTGCACCAGGGCCCCCCTAGCCCGCGCTGCGCATGGTCCCCATCCCTCTGCTCCCCGCGCGCCGGGGATTCTGGCGCGCCGGCGCCGCTCACCGGACTGCTGCCGCCGCCACCGCCGCCTCACAGACAAGACGGGGCGCCCAAGGCCCCGCCGCCCCCGCCGCCCGCTTTCTGGAGACCTTGGCCCTGAGCCTTGGGGGTTGGTGGGGGCGGGGTCTAGGGGTGGGGTAGAGACTCCAGCCCGAGGGCAGCAGAGGGACCCGGGCGTCCGGGCGAGCAGGTGTTGGGGAGGGCGGCGGGGCGCGCTTGCTCAGTGCGCGGGTGAGATGTGGTCTATATTAGAGTATCTATATAAATATATATTTCCCTGGTTCCTGTCCCTTTTCCCTGCCCCAACTTCTTCCTTGCGTCTAGGATTGTACTCTCTCTGCCCCCGAGCCCAGTCCCAGTCCCTTCCCGAGTCCCTAGTGCATGGAATAAAGTGGTTATTAAATCCCCGTGTGTCCCCGAGCCAGGGGCCTGCCTTTATCTCGACGTCCACGCCCACTTTCCCTTCCCTTCTGTCTCCCACCCTCAGTCCTGCTCTCCATGGCCCAAGCCCCGGGGCAGACAGGTAAGTAAAGAAGAGAGCAGAGCGGGAACTGAGATCGAAATAGAAACCAGGTGGAAAAAGAGAGAGATAGGGTAGGGGGAGAAAAAAACGGATGAAAGGAAAATTTGAAATAAAATCGACTCTGGTGGGATTCGAACCCACAACCTTTGAATTACTCTAATTCGTCACTAGAAGTCCAATGCGCTATCCATTGCGCCACAGAGCCACCTGGCGGGCGGCGGCATCATCTAGCTTACCGGTACTAGAGTGGGAAAGGGGCAGGGTTGGGGGAGTGGGGGGGGCGGACATGCCAGGAACGCGCGGTTTGGATCGCAGAGGCCAAGCCAGGTAGAGGGAGCGGGCGCAAAGCATGTTAGCCAGGTGAGAGCGAGGGTGAACATAGGTCGAAAAAACAGGGAGGGAGAACAACGGAAAATGGGTGAGCGAGCGAGTGCAGAGCTCCGGCTGCCCGCTTGGGGGCTGTTTCCGGCTCAGGCGCTCCCCACTCCCAGATGTAGTCCCACCCAAATAAACTAGTTTTGTTGTAAATTTCTGTGTGTTTCTGTCTCTTCTCGTTTATCTGTTCTGCCATCTGCTGCTATGCGGTCCAGAGTCTCGATAATTCCCCATTTCCAGTCTGAAAGATGTGGAAAAGGAGATGGATCAGTTTGGCACTCTTTAGTTTTGCCCTATTCCTTGCTTCTAGTCTCTTAGGAGGACAACGGGGAGACTGAGTTTTCATTCAGGTAGCGTGGCCGAGCGGTCTAAGGCGCTGGATTTAGGCTCCAGTCTCTTCGGAGGCGTGGGTTCGAATCCCACCGCTGCCAGACCGGAGTTTTTCTGGTGGATCAAGCACTTGATATAATTCCGTTAGGTTCTACCTATTTACATGTAGAAAGTAATTTTATTAATTCCCCTGTTAATAGTTTCACCATTATCTTCCGTGTTTGGTCTTCCAGACAGATCATACTCCTGCATTCATCCCTCAAGCTAAGACCTGATAGTAGCTGCTGAAGCAACATTTCCTTTCTTCATAACATCTCTATTTTAACATATTTTCAAATGTTAGCTCAGCTTCCAAGATATTTAATTTATTGTATGTTCTCCTAACACTGTGTTATAGGACCCAATCACCTGCTAGGAAAAGCACAAATAATTGGTAGTGTCTTAGTTTCCTTTTTTTTTTTTTTTTTTTTTTTTTTTTTTGGTCGGATTCTCTTGGGTCATAGGAGTATCCCCTGGGGGAAAAACAATAGTATGCAACATGCTGGTATCAAAGAAAAAAAGTTAAGGTTCCACCGAGATTTGAACTCGGATCGCTGGATTCAGAGTCCAGAGTGCTAACCATTACACCATGGAACCACGCTCTTGCTGTCCTTCAATATTATGTACATTACTGGACATTCTATTTTGCGTGTCTTCCATACCCGTCACTGAAAGAAAACGAAAATAAAACAGAATCTACTGTTGGATATGGTAGACACCGTTATCGAGCACTTGAAATATATGAATTCAGATGCATTGCCAGCTTCTAAATATCTTCTTTTGAAGGCTTTGTACAAACAAAAAGACTTAAAATTTCATTAATAATTTTAAAATGTTGATTATGTGTTAAAATAAGATTTTGGTATATTAGGGTAAGTAAAATAGATCTGTCAAATTAATTTCGCTTGCTTCTTTTTATTCTTTGTAATGTGGCTACCAGAAAATTTAAATTCGATAATACAGCTCGCATATGTCGTTTTTAAAGTATGTTTATTAACCTCCACCGTCATTTGCTGTATTTTGTGGAAACCAAGTTCCTGTTCCACTTAGTTTTAAAAGCTAGTAACTATTTTTGTTACTATTTTAAGCTAAGAGCGGTACCTAAAAGGTAAAATAATCCGCCCGAACAGGGACTTGAACCCTGGACCCTCAGATTAAAAGTCTGATGCTCTACCGACTGAGCTATCCGGGCCCTTAACTCAGTGTTTACTCTTTCTGTATAAGAGAGTTCTTCATATGAAAATCCAGGTTTGTAGAACCACAAAAGGATTGTGTGCATCTGTGCAGAATATTTTGGCACAGATTCAGAGGCGGCGGGTGAAGCCCACCTGCTGCTGATTGAGCTTTCTCTGCCTCCCGTTCTTAGAGCCCCAGCCGAGGCTGGGACGCACGGACTGGAACATAGTGGAGGCTTGAACGGTGCGGCGCCGGAACTGGCCGCGCTGGGCCGCTGCGAGCTATGGGCTTCTTCCTCCGAGAGGTTCTTCCCCAGTCCCACGTGGCCCAGATCCCGGACACCCGGGCTCCCGGGTCCTGCAGGCGCAGGGCGGTCCTGGAGCGGAAAGAATGCCACGCGGGGCCTTCAGACGCTGTTTGCCGGCGCTGTATTTCGCTTTCCTGACCGGCCCTACTCCAGAGCAGAGAATGAGGTCGGGCGTGCCAAAGGCTGGGGACAAAGAGGGCCAGGCGTGTGGGGATCGGTGTATGGGGTGACAGGGGAGCTGTTCCTGACCATTTGACGTGTGCTGGAATGCGTGTGCGACTCACCTGCGTGTGGCTGCAGTCACATGCGATTTATGACCACGTGCAGCTCTCCACTGTTTAGTGATTCACACGGATGATTCACACGTAGGAATGCAGGTGCCCTGTGCTCATCTCCGCCTGGCAATGGGGAGGAACAGATCTTGGGGGACATTGGGGACTGGGCGGACAAGCACTCCAGGGCATCAGTCCGGGCCGCTGACCAGGCAGAGGGCAGTGTCCCAATTATACAGGCGTCACCTCCTCCTTGACTCCGTCTCAGCATCTGGTTCCTCCCTCCGCATTGGAACCCAGGCTCCTGATACCCATCTGGGTGAGTCAGCCAGAGGGACCGGCTGTGTCAGGGGCAAGCAAAGAAGTATTAGAGTGCAAGACTGTGGGCGGGGAGAGGGAGCCCGAGCCGCCAGCAGGGAACTTCGGAGAGAGAGAGCCCAGGAACATCCCAGACAGAGCTGGGCCCTTCCTCAGCCCTACCCTGCCCCGCAGCCCCTAGCCCAGAAACCCCGCCCTGTCCGGCCTGCCGCTCTCCTCCTCCAGGCCGGCTGCTGCTGCGGCCAGCGTTGCCGTGGGCATCCCTTCCTCCTTCCCATCATGGCAGTGTACCGCCTGTGTGTGACCACTGGTCCCTACCTGAGGGCCGGCACACTGGACAACATCTCTGTCACACTGGTGGGCACGTGTGGTGAAAGCCCCAAGCAGCGGCTAGATCGAATGGGCAGGGACTTCGCCCCTGGATCGGTGAGTACAAAGGAGACAGGGAAGCGCCACCTCTGAGGGGCAGGGGCCGCAGGCGGGAGGAGCATTCCTCCTGGACTCTTGAGATCCTGCTGAAGTCAGGATACCGGCCCTGACCTCCTCACCTTCCCTACTGAGGTCTCTGTCTTTTCTGGAGATGACGAACTCCATCCAGGCAGGACTGTGGAGAGGAAGGAGCGTTGGACAGGGAGTCGAGGGACTTCCCCTGGCTCCTAAACTCCTCCCATAATTGACAGTGGGCTTTAGGCAAGTCGTTTCCCCTCTCTGAGCCTGGGTTTCCTCTTATCCGGAGGGGATCTGCCTGCCTCTGCCAGCCCCAGGTGTCCTCCACAAGGGTTCCCAGCCGGCCTAGGAAGCTAGTGAAATGCAGTGCCCACTGTGCTCGGGCACTTTTTTCTTTTCTTTTCTTTTCGAGGTGGAGTTTTGCTTTTGCTGCCCAGGCTGGAGTGCAGTGGCGGGATCTCAGCTCACTGCAACCTCCGCCTTCCGGGTTTAAACGATTCTTCTGCCTCAGCCTCCCGAGTAGCTGGGATTACAGGCGCCTGCTACCAAGCCCTACTAATTTTTTGTATTTTTAGTAGAGATGGGGTTTCATCCGGCAGGCTGGTCTCGAACTCCTGACCTCAGGTGATCCACCTGCCTCGGCCTCCCAAAGTGCTGGGATTACAGGCATGAGCCACAGCGCCCGGCCCGGGTACCCTTTTTCTAATTCATACAAAAGCCCGGTGTGGGCTAGCAGCAGCTCAGGTTTGTATGCCCGAACAGGCTTAGGTGTAGATGCATCTTGCAAGGTGCAAGGACCACCTTGGCAGTTCCCTGCCTCTCACCTGCTTGCTGTCTTGGTCCCCTCAGGTGCAGAAGTACAAGGTGCGCTGCTCAGCGGAGCTGGGTGAACTCTTGCTGCTGCGTGTACACAAGGAGCGCTACGCTTTCTTCCGCAAGGACTCTTGGTACTGCAGCCGCATCTGTGTCACCCAACCGGATGGTACTGTGTCCCACTTCCCCTGCTATCAGTGGATTGAAGGCTACTGCACCGTGGAGCTGAGGCCAGGAACAGGTGGGCCAGGGACGAGGACTACACTGTACTGCAGGTGTCTTTTGGGATTAGGAGTGGGGTCTCACAGAGCTCCAGAGTGTAGGGAACAAGATTGAGGTCAGAAACTCTGGGCTCCCAAGTAGATGTCTTCTGAAAAAAGGGAAACTCTCAAGCCCCGAAATGCGACGGTTTTCCAGACGGTATTGACTCTTCTGGAGACTCACATAGACACACCCACTCATATAGGCGTGCACCCTTCTCTCATACACATAGGAAGCACTTTGCTTTCCACAGCCTCGCTCTTCACTTCTCCAGAGTGAGTTCCTCCGGACCCCAGAGAGGAACTAATCCGCATATTGAGTCATTAGATTTTAACAGGTGGAGAAGCCCTGGCTGCTTAAAGATTTTAGCTGGAGAGGCCCTGTTCCCTCCCCTACTACTAGCTTTTCCAGTGTGGATGAAGACCCTGAGAGGTGCTGCTAAGATTCCTTGTTGAATTTCTGGATTCCATGGATGCTGGGCTTGAGCATCTTCAACTTCCAGAGCTGTCTGATCTGGAGAGGCAACAGTAGGGCTGCTCTTGGTGTTGGGAGGAGGCTCAGGATGAAGGAGGGATATTCTAGGTCAAAGTGAGGCAAGTGAATATTACCCCATGGTCCATAATAAGTTTCCCACATACCTCACTATAAACTCTCATCCATCACCACAGCACATCCATCCACAGCTACACAAAATATATTTGTTCATCAGTCATTTACCAAGTGCATCTTATACACATGGGCCAGGCACCATGCTAGAAGCTGGGAATACAGAAAAAAAAAAAAAAAATACGACTTCTGCCCTCAAGGAGTTTATAGTCTGGAGGGGAGATACACATGCCAACAATTAGGAAGGTTGTTATAATTTGGGGGTGAGGCTGTCTTGAATCCCTTCTACTGATGAATACACAAAGAACGTAGGGGCACTGCTACGTGATTCACAGGGATGTGGCTGTCGGATTGGGTTCAAGGGTCGGGGGTTCAGGCAAGGTTTGCAGAAGATGTTGTTTGAAAAGAGACTTATGCCAAGAGTAATTTTCATTCCCCACAGCAAGAACTATTTGTCAGGACTCCCTTCCCCTCCTCCTGGATCACAGGACACGGGAGCTCCGGGCCCGACAAGAATGCTACCGGTGAGGGTGGCCTAATTTGACTTCTTTCCCCATCTGTATTCTGACCTCAGCCTTAATCAGATTGTTCCTAACTCTAACCTCATTCTCAACCTTGGGTGCCTAACTTGGATCAGGACTCTTACATAGTGACCCTGAGTCTGAACTGAGAACGCCAATAGTAACAGTTGTCCCAACACCACCAATGAGTCCATACTCAGCCCTCAACTGTCCTTGATGTAACCCAGATCCCAATATCAGAAGTGACCTGAAGTATCCTCCAATCTCAGTCCTTTCTCAGCTTCCCCCCATAAATCGGCCATGATTTTAATCTCAACACAAACCCATCGCTAACCCAGTGTGGGCATTAATGCCATCCTCAAATGCTACCTTTATTTCATGGAGAAATGTCCAATTCCTTGTCACCCATCCAGAAAATAGGTGGTTTCTGAAGTTTTAATCTGAAGTCGTGTCTTTAAAGCTAAGACTTGTGTTTATCTGGAGCATGACTTGCCACCTCTGGCCTCTTTCTCTCGGAAGCTGGAAGATCTATGCCCCTGGCTTCCCCCGCATGGTAGACGTCAACAGCTTTCAGGAGATGGAGTTGGACAAGAAATTTGCCTTGACAAAGACGACAACTTGTGTAGACCAGGGTGACAGGTGAAGATTAAAGCTTGGGAAGGAGGGGAAAGAAAGTCAAGTGAGGGGCTGTTGGGAGGATGGGGTCCTGATAGCCAGGAAGGAGGGGTAAGTGTCTATGACAATGCAGTTTCATTCAAGTGTCAGGATGGGAGATGGCCCCAAAGGGTCTGGCAGAGAGGAGGAGAGTGAGGAGGTTATTTTAGGTCAGGAGCAGCGAGGGCAGGGGAGGAGCTGGGAGTAAGGGAGACCCGGGGACTCCGAAGGCAGGAAAGAGGGAAGGAATTAAGGGGCTGGGCTGCAGAGCCCAGTGACTGGTTTCTGTCTTTCTACACCCCCAACCCCCAGCAGTGGGAATCGGTACCTGCCTGGCTTCCCCATGAAAATTGACATCCCATCCCTGATGTACATGGAGCCCAATATTCGATACTCAGCCACCAAGACGATCTCGCTGCTCTTCAATGCCATCCCTGCGTGAGGCCATTGCCCCTCTGATGAACATCTCACATCTCTGCCCATCCATCCCCTCCCCTTGCTCTCAAACTGCCCCTTCTCCCTATCCCCAGTATCCCCTCTCCCTACCCCAGTCCCTCCTGTCTGGACTCATTCCCTCTCCCTGCCCCACAGTCTTCCCTCTCTACATGGCCCCTGCCCCCTTCCTGCCCCTGTCTCCCCCTTCTGCTCCCCATTTCCCCTCTCCCTGCCCCCAGACTCCTCAGCCTCTGCTTTCATGACTGAACTCCTTGCGGTTTTCCCACCCACCCCCACCGGGTGTTGATTGGGCAGACCCCCAGCAAATGTTTGTGCAGTGAGTGAGTGCTTAGGAGCCCAGGGGACATCATTCTTGGGCCTGTCAGATCATTCCTCCCCCCTTGCCACCCTGCCTTCCCCAGGTCCCCACACTTTTCAGGGCACATCACTTTTTTTTTTTTTTTTTTTTTAGACAGAGTTTCACTCTTGTTGCCCAGGCTGGAGTGCAGTGGTGCAACCTCCGCCTCTCGGGTTCAAGCGATTCTCCCTGCCCAAGCTTCTTTCAAGTAGCCTCTCAGGTAGCTGGGACTACTGGCTAATTTTTTATTTTTAGTAGAGATGGGGTTTCTTCATGTTGGTCAGGCTGGTCTCGAACTCCCGACCTCAGGTGATCCATCTGCCTTCACCTACCAAAGTTCTGGGATTACAGGCGTGAGCCACCGCGCCCAGCCCACATTACCTCTTTATGCATCCTATGTTATTGACCTATTGCCACAGGTGTGCTTGTTTCATGTTCCATTTCTTTTGTTGTTGTTGTTGTTTTTTTTTTTTTTTTTTTTTTTTGAGATGGAGTCTCACTCTGTTGCTCAGGCTGGAGTATAGTGGCGCGATCTTGGCTTACTGCGGTCTCCACTTCCTGGGTTCAAGCAATTCTCCCACCTCAGCCTCCCAAGTAGCTGGGATTACAGAGATGCGCCACCACACCTGGCTAATTTTTGCATTTTTAGTAGAGACAGGGTTTCACCATGTTGACCAGGCTGATCTTGAACTCCTGATCTCAGGTGACCCACCCGCCTTGGCCTCCTAAAGTGCTGGGATTACAGGCGTGAGCCACTGCGCCCTGCCTGCATTCCCTTTCCTTTGATTCAGCCCATTTAGTGAGTGCATATTATGAACTGGGTATGGTGGGGCAGACACAGCCAAGTCCTTGCCCTGAGGAGCTCATAGTATAATGGGGATGATATATGTCCACTGTGCTTACAGTACGATGCAGGGAATGATGAGTGTGAAAGATTCAAGGTATGTGTTTTGGAGGTGTTCAGGCAATGCTTCATAAAGGACTTTACCTCTGAGCCATGCCTAGAACAGATAGATTTTTATCATAGAGATGTAGCAGATGGCTTTCTACCACAGGCATAGCTTAAATGAAGACCTGGAATTGGGGGAAAGCTGATTTAATTTCAAGCATGTTTCTCCATATTATAAAATAACATTGCGGGGCATGGTAGGGCACACCTGTAGTCTCTGCTACTTGGGAGGTTGAGGCAGGAGGATTGCTTGAGTCCAGGAGTTTGAAGCTGCAGTGAGCTATGATTGTGTCTATGAACAGCCACTGTACTCCAGCCTTGGTAACACAGGGAGACCCCATCTTAAAAAGAAGAAAAAAATAATGCTCACTGTAAAAATTCAAACAGTACAGACATCCACAAAATGAAGACTATGCATCCCTCCACATGCCAGCCCCTCTTCTACTGTCCGGTGTAAAAAGCATGTCTCTGATCATGTTTGGAGAGTGGGTCTTGGTTGGCCCTGTTTAATGCCCAGGGTGGGTGAAAATGCTGGAAAGGTTGGTAAAAGCTGGCTGATGGGGATCTCCATGGGCTAGTCAGGCTTGGCAGCTGGGGCTCTGTCCTGTAAGCAGAGGGGAGCCAGTGGAGGTCTGTGACAAGAGGGCAGCTTGGAGAACACAGGCCAAAACACCAGTGAGGGTGGCTTGTCTGCACCATAGGGGCTGTGTGTGCCAACTTTATATGTAAGTGCAATGGCCTGTCTTAGGGATGGTTACATATGAACCAGGGTCTTCCGAGGCCACAGAGCCTCCACTGGGCGCTAGACTTTTTCTCCCATGTGGATTGTTAGGCATCTCTACTCTGCGGATGGACCCTGTTAGTTCCTCCAGGCAGAGGGGGACACAGTGGTTCCCAGCAGACTTTAGCCCCCAGATCTCATCCTCATCTTTTCCTCTCCCATCAGGTCCTTGGGAATGAAGCTTCGAGGGCTGTTGGATCGCAAGGGCTCCTGGAAGAAGCTGGATGACATGCAGAACATCTTCTGGTGCCACAAGACCTTCACGACAAGTAAGCAGAGCTAGGCAGGAGATGTCTACCCTCACCTTATCTCGTACTCAGACCCTTTCCTCTCCTTCCTGGGAAAAGACCCTCTCCCAGCCCTCCCAGGGAGACTGCTAGATTTGAGTGGGAGGGGCTCCTGGCTTCACTGGTGGCATCTCCCAGATTCCTCTGGAGAACAAAGCACCTTCTCTGAGGAGGGGACAAAAACAGGGGGAGTCAGGAGACAGAGACACTCTGCTTGCCTGGGAGAGGGTCACAGTCATTTAGGGAATCTTGATCCTGATCAGGGACACATGACTCTCTTCCCCAACTCCAACCACGAAGTGCTCCAGGCTTTGGGTCCAGAAAGACTTAGGTTCAAATCCCTGCTCTGCCACTCAGCTGTGCAAGTCACTCCATCTCTCTGACCCTTACTGTCTAGTATTAAATTGAAGATATAATGATTCCTACCTTATAGAGTTTTTGGGAAGAAAACCTAAACCACAATGACAAGCAAAGGACTTGACAGGACCAGGATCTAGGGAGGTAGTTTCTAGACCAACTGGTCCCCTCTCTTGCCCCCCAGAGTATGTCACAGAGCACTGGTGTGAAGATCACTTCTTCGGGTACCAGTACCTGAATGGCGTCAATCCCGTCATGCTCCACTGCATCTCTAGCCTACCCAGCAAGCTGCCTGTCACCAATGACATGGTAGCCCCCTTGCTGGGACAGGACACATGCCTGCAGACAGAGCTAGAGGTGGGTAAGGACCTGGGCAGTGGGCCTGCTAGGTGGGAGGTGGGTGTGTCACCATTATGGACAAGGGATGTGTGTTTAGGGTATGGAAATGGCCTGGGCTGCATTTCACCTGTGGGCCTCATCCTCTGGGCAGCCATGGTCCTGTACACTTCACATAGAGCAGATATGGATGAAGGTCAGATTGGGGTTGGGAGGCTTTGAGGCCTGAGATGGGACCTTGGTGAAATGGTGTGAACACGCAGGGTGGTTGCAGGGACATCTTGGAGGAGGCCTTGCCCGTGTTTTGAGGCCTCCTGAAGAGGTGCTGAGGCCTAGAGAAAGGCTATTTTAGGACAGGCCAATGGTAGGGCCACCAGATACATCAGGGAAAATCACGGAGAACGAGGAGCTCTGAGGTCGTCAGAGAAGAGGCTGATCCAGTCTTTTTGGGGCAGCCAAGCCCTCAGGCATTCTCCTCCAGAAAGCTAGAGACATGGTTGGTCAGTTCTCATGTGTTGATTTAGCTGTTGCTGGATACATAGTGCTCAGATCTCAGAAGAGGATTCCATCTGAGTTGAGAGTGGGAAGGACTAGGTATGAGGTGAGGAGGAGAGGACGCTGGCTTGTCCCAGTAGGCGAGCGGTTGCACAAGGAGGGACTCAGCTGGACCTCATTCCGGACATTCTGGGAAGGGCGGGGTACCCCACATTGGTCATTAATTCAGGCACCAAGAATTTCTGAGACCTCAGCTGGGGACCTCAGCTCCTCTCTGGAGTGGAAGTGGGCAAGGAAACAGGAGGGAAGTGGAGCGCGGGTAGGGAGGGACACTCAGCCTCTGTGTGCCTTCTGCAGAGGGGGAACATCTTCCTAGCGGACTACTGGATCCTGGCGGAGGCCCCCACCCACTGCCTAAACGGCCGCCCGCAGTACGTGGCCGCCCCACTGTGCCTGCTGTGGCTCAGCCCCCAGGGGGCGCTGGTGCCCTTGGCCATCCAGGTGAGCCCGGCGCCGCCGCCTCGGGGTGGGGGCTCAGGTGCAAATCGACAGCCCGGAGCCGCATCATCCCTCGTTCCTTTCGGACGCAGCTCAGCCAGACCCCCGGGCCCGACAGCCCCATCTTCCTGCCCACTGACTCCGAATGGGACTGGCTGCTGGCCAAGACATGGGTGCGCAACTCTGAGTTCCTGGTGCACGAGAACAACACGCACTTTCTGTGCACGCATTTGCTATGCGAGGCCTTCGCCATGGCCACACTGCGCCAGCTGCCGCTCTGCCACCCCATCTACAAGGTCTGCGACACCGGGCGGGGGCCCAGCGGGGCAGGGGCCGGGCGGCCTTGTCCCCGGCCTTCAGCTCACGTGATCCGCTCCGCTCGCAGCTCCTGCTCCCCCACACTCGATACACGCTGCAGGTGAACACCATCGCGAGGGCCACGCTGCTCAACCCCGAGGGCCTCGTGGACCAGGTGCGGCCTCCCCGCCGGGTCACTGATCTCCGCCCCCGAAGACGCCTTGCCCCGCTACCCGCCCCCAAGCCCTGTTCTGCACTCAAGCCCCGTGTGAGGACACCTGGGGTGTGAGAACACCTGTACAATTCCTGCCTCTTCCACCAGCCCCGCCCACTCCGCCGGTCTCCTACCGGCCCCCTTCACAGACCCTGTTCCCCCTTCCTCCCCGGCAGCCCCACCCACAGGTCCCGCCCCCCCGCCGACTGCCCCCTGCCCCGCTGGGCCACGGGTCCACAGGCAGGGCAGCCTCATCCTGAGCCCCGGCACCACCCTCAGCTGACCCTGAGCCCAGCCAGGCTCCCCGGCTTTCAGTTCATTCTTTTAGTAACCAAATACCTTTGGATCTTCTCCCACGCACGTAGTGGGGCGTCAAGCTGCGCAGCCTGCGTCAGGCAGGCCCTTGTGGGTATTTGATCCGGGGTCGTGGATTGCTTTATGAACCGAAGAAGGCCCTCCTTGGGCCGAGTCCCCAGTCCCATCTCGTGCCCAGACACTAGGGTGGGGATTGGGCTGGCCCGGAAGCCGAGCTGTGCTGTGTCCTCAGGTCACATCCATCGGGAGGCAAGGCCTCATCTACCTCATGAGCACGGGCCTGGCCCACTTCACCTACACCAATTTCTGCCTTCCGGACAGCCTGCGGGCCCGCGGCGTCCTGGCTATCCCCAACTACCACTACCGAGACGACGGCCTGAAGATCTGGGTGGCTATTGAGAGGTGCGAGGTTCGGGGCGGGACCAGCCGTCCCACCAGGGTCTCCTGGCCTGGGGCACTGTGGTCCCTGCGCTCATGGTGCCTTGGGAACTCCAGGTGTTTTCATACCCTAGCATAGGGAATTCTTGAGGATATGAATTGGGTTTGGGGTCGCCTCTGAAATGGCAGGTAGGTGCTGTCCAGAGAGGAGCTGGGGGTGTGTGGATGCAGGGGAAGGAGGGGGTCTCCAGTGGAGTCAGAGTATCAGGGCTGGTGCATCATTTAAGCATGGGCTGGGGCCTCGGGCAGGCAGGTCTTCCTTCCTCCTGGGTGCTGAGTGGGGAGTGGGGTGGCAGCATGAATCAGATTCTTCCTGCACTCCCCTGCCCAACCCCCAGGCCCCTGTGCAGGAAGGAGGTGTGGAGCACCCATGACTCAGGAGTGAGTGGGACTTAAGGGAAGCCCAGCCACTCAGATTCCAGCTGCACCTAGGGGTCCCCACTGAACCCCCATAGCTATCTGCCTCTCTGCCGCCTGAGCGGCAATGAGCCTCGGTTTTCTGGCCAGGCCTGAGCCTGTGGTTACTCCAGTGGTACCAGCATCTCTTTCCTGCAGCTTTGTCTCAGAAATCGTGGGCTACTATTATCCCAGTGACGCATCTGTGCAGCAGGATTCGGAGCTGCAGGCCTGGGTTGGCGAGATTTTTGCTCAGGCGTTCCTGGGCCGGGAAAGCTCAGGTATCCCCTCTCTATCCCACTTCCTGTGTAGGCTCTGATGAGCTAGCACTTGCTCGGCCACCCCCTACTCCCATCAGTTATTTATTGACCAGCCTTTGAAGTAGATACTACCAATATCCCCAATTAGCAGATATGGAAAGAGGCACAAAGAACGCTGCGCAAGGCGGGTTCTGAGCCAGCTCCGACTGTCTCCAAAGCCCTTGCTTGCATCCACTGCTCTGTGCCCCTCCAGTCCCTTGACCTTTTCAGAAGCCCACCAGTTCATTTCAGCTTCCTGAGCTCTGTCAATGTTCTGCAACGTGCAGTGGGAGCCATCTCTTGACTTCAGAGGATTCTGAAAAGTTTCTCTCAAACCCCCCTTGGTGTCCTGCCACGTGGCCCCTCCAGCCACCAACCTCTCTTCAGTCCTTTGGCTGCAAACTTCTTGGAGTGCGTTGGTCTTGTTGTGGACTGATCCCTCATTTACGCTTGTCACCTAACCCTAACTCTCCCTTATCTTCTGACACTGCCTGAGAAGCCTCAGACCCACAGACACCAGCGGCTCCCTCTTAGGCCTTAACCCAAGTGTCCAGCGGATGGCCCAGATCACGCCCTCCTTTCTTTAAAGTCCTCTCTTAGCTCCAGGAAAGGCGTGTCCTTCTGACCCCCTGCTTCTTCCCAGGTCCCGGCTTTTCCCCACCTCTTAGCTTATCCTGGATCTCTGACTCGTCTCTACCCCTCTCTAATGGAATGAATGTTTCTTTTGTTTCTGCTCTGTAGCTGATTTCCAGACTCAGAAATCTCCCAAGCCCACATTCCCCATTCTCTGAAGGACTTCTATTTAAAAAAAAAAATTTCTTTTTTTTTTAAATTACTGTGCCTTGTGTGGCAGTGCTAACTCATAGGCAGTATGCCAAGTTAGCCTTTTCTTCTTCTTTTTTTTTTCGTTTCTGGTACAGATGTGGGAGGGTGTCTTGCTTTTTTGCCCAGGCTGGTTTCAAACTCTTGGCTTCAAGCAATCCTCTGCCCTCAGCCTCCCAAAGTGCTAGGATTATAGGCATGAGCCACCACGCCCAGCCAGAGCTTTTCTTTTTGATG
Organism: Rhinopithecus roxellana; assembly: GCF_007565055.1. Lineage (NCBI taxonomy): Eukaryota > Metazoa > Chordata > Mammalia > Primates > Cercopithecidae > Rhinopithecus > Rhinopithecus roxellana. Next base: position 70,356,925 of record NC_044567.1, on the reverse strand, counting down.
TCTCATTGTCACCCTTAAGCCCGGCATGTGAAAACTGCACGGTCACCCCTCCTTAGAGTGAGGTCTGGCTATGCTTGGGTTACATAGCCCATTGCTGCTCTTCATAGCCTACCTACCTAGCACCACTGTATGTTACAGTTTGTATTCTGGCACTCAAAAATGTAGAACCTGGACATGGTGGCTCATGCCTGTAATCTCAGCACTTTGGGAGGCCAAGGTGGGTGGATCACCTGAGGTCAGGAGTTGGAGACCAGCCTGACCAATGTGGTGAAACCCCGTCTCTACTAAAAATACGAAAATTAACCAGGCGTGGTGGCCTGTGACTCTTGTCCCAGCTACTCGGGAGGCTGAAACAGGAGAATCGCTTGAACCCAGGAGGTGGGGGTTGCAGTGAGCCGAGATTGCGCCACTGCACTCCAGCCTGGGCGACAAGAGCGAAACTGTCTCCAAAACAACAGCAACAACAACAACAACAACAACAAAGTAGAAGCCTCTCTATCTAGGGGTAGTGGAAGAAAAGGAAAAGTTCAGAGTGGTGCAATTGTTTATCCTCTAGCCCTGGCCTGGGACTTGTCTCAGCAGGAATGTGGCTTTATTTATTTTTTATTTTTATTTTTTTTGAGATGGAGTCTTGCTCTGTCGCCCAGGCTGAAGTGCAGTGGCGTGATCTCGGCTCACTGCAACCTCCGCCTCCCGGGTTCATGCCATTCTCCTGTCTCAGCCTCCAGAGTAGCTGGGATTACAGGCGCCTGCCACCACGCCTGGCTAATTTTTTTGTATTTTTAGTAGAGACGGGGTTTCACTGTGTTAGCCAGGATGGTCTTGATCTCCTGACCTCGTGATCCACCAGCCTCGGCTTCCCAAAGTGCTGGGATGACAGGCGTGAGCCACCGCGCCCGGCAGAAATTGACATTTTTCTATACAACCACAATGTTGTCATCACACAAAACAAAACTGACACTACTCTCCAATGTCACTTTCATATCTAGTCCATATTCAATTTTCCCCATTTGGCCAGGTTTACGCCTGTAATCCCAGCACTTTGGGAGGCCGAGGTGGGCGGATCATTTGAGGTTAGGAGTTTGAGACCAGCCTGAACAATGTGGTAAAACCCCATCTCTACTAAAATACAAAAATTAGCCAAATGTGATGGTGGGCACCTGTGATCTCAGCTACTCGGGAGGCTGAGGCAGGAGAATCACTTGAACCTGGGAGGCAGAGGCTGCAGTGAGCCAAGATTGTGCCACTGCACTCCAGCCTGGGTGACAGAGCAAGACTCCCTCTCTAAATAAATAAATAAATAAATAAATAAATAAATAAATAAATAAATAAATAAGTCCCCATTTCCTCCCAGCTGATCCCTATTGGTTGACGATCCAACAAACGACTGCAAGCTGTTTTGTTTCGATTTCAACTCCAGAGTCTCATAACTTAGAACAGCCCCCCTTCCCCCTCTACTTCTTAAAATCACATACATAGACTCATTGAAGCGCCCCCACTGGTGGTTCTGCAGAATGACTCACCTTCTGAATTTATCTAACTGCTTCCTCATGATGTCATTCACCTAACTCCTCTGTCTCTGTGGTTTTTTTCTTTATTTGTTTTTGGTTGTTTGCTGTGTTTTGTGGGTTTTTTTTGAGACTGAGTCTCACTCCATCACCCAGGCTGGAGTGCAGTGGTGCAATCTCAGCTCACTGCAACCTCCGCCTCCTGGGTTCAAGAGATTCTTGTGCCTCAGCCTCCTGAATAGCTGGAATTACAGGTGTGTGCCATCACACCCAGCTAATTTTTGTATTTTTAGTAGAGACAGGGTTTTGCCATGTTGGCCAGGCTGTATCCCATGTTTTTTGTAAACCAGAAGTCATGTCTGAAGGTTAAATATTTTTGGCAAGAATATTTCTGCATTGCGTCATATTGGGACACGCATAATGTCAGGTTGTCTGACTATTAGTGATGCTGAGAGTAATTTCTGGGTTAAGGTGGTGACAGCCAGAACTGGAGTTTTTTTTTTTTTTTTTTCTGTATTATTTTTTGAGACAGAGTTTTTTTTTTTTTTTTTTTTTTGAGATGGAGTCTCGCTCTGTTGCACAGGTTAGAGGGCAATGGCGCAATTTCTGCTCACTGCAACCTCTGCCTCCCGGATTCACACCATTCTCCTGTCGCAGCCTCCAGAGTAGCTGGGATCACAGGCACCTGCCACCACACCCGGCTAATTTTTTGCATTTTTAGTAGAGATGGGGTTTCACTGTGTTAGCCAGGATGGTCTCAATCTACTGACCTCGTGATCCGCCCGCCTCGGCCTCCCAAAGTGCCGGGATTACAGGTGTGAGCCACCACGCCTGGCCCGAGATGGAGACTTACTTTGTCGCCCAGGCTGGAGTGCGGATTCTGCTGCCTCAGTCTCCCAAGTAGCTGGGATTACAGGTGCCTGCTACCATGCCTGGCTAATTTTTGTATTTTTAGTAGAGACGCGGTTTCGCCATGTTGTACAGGCTGGTCTTGAACTCCTGACCTCAGGTGATCTGCCCACCTCGGCCTCCCAAAGTACTGGGATTACAGGCGTGACCGACCGCGCCCGGCCTTGGAGTTTTTAAGGGTGACCATTCCCTGTGTTTTGCAAACCTGCTATTAATCATGATCAGTGCTGATCCTGACACCACCTCCCTTCTTGGGCAGTTGTTTCGTATTTGGGGCTGTCTGTTTCCTACTTAAGACACAAAGGGGGATCTAATTACTGTTAATTCAACTCTTCTATCTTACCTTATTACATTTGTCTCTGATTTAACGCATCAGAACATTCTTCAGATTGAGAACAGCTCTTCTAATGACTACAAACCTATTCCAGATTCACATACGGTATTTAAAGGCAAAACATACTCATTAACCTCAGTCAGTCTGAGGTTAATTCAACTCTCCTATCTTACTTTATTACATTTTTCTCTGATTTAACGCATCAGAACATTCTTCAGATTGACAACAGCTCTTCCAATGAATACAAACCTATTCTAGATTCACATACAGTATTTAAAAAGGGAAAACACTTGTTAACCCCCACCTCTCAGTTCAAGCGATTCTCCTGTCTCAGCCTCCTGAGTAGCTGCGACTACAGTCACACACTACCACGCCCGGATAATTTTTGTGTTTTTAGTAGAGATGGGGTTTCTGTCACCATATTGGTCAGGTTCCATATTCCAGTGGGGGAAAAATAGGCAATATGAACTACAGAAAAATTCCTATAGATGGTCTGTCCCCTTTTTTGTTTTTATTTTTTTGTTTTTGCTCTTGTTTTCGTTTTTTTGAGACAGGGTCTTGCTCTGTTGCTCAGGCTGGTCTCAAACTCCTGGGCTCAATTGATTCAGCCTTCTAAGTAGCTGACACTACAGGTGTGTCCGCCTGCTGTAGTTTTTTGTTCTCAGCCTCCGAGTTTAGAGACTCAACCAGGAACAGAACATTCAGAAAACTCCCACACACTCCCAGGCAGATGTCTCGTCTTTCCTCCCAAACTCTCTGTTCTGTTGCATCAGTCTCCGTCCAGTCAGCCTGACTCCAAACCTTAGTTCTCTTTGACTCATGTTCCCCTCTCTGTCTTCCTAAATCCAGTTAGGTGGCTGATGCCTATTGTCACCACCCTAGTCGTATTCTTCCTCATAGTGCTCTGGAATTGTGGCAGCTGCTTCTCAACCAGTCCCACCTCTCCCAGCCTCTCGCTGCTTGCCCGCCAAGCCTGCAGGGCCACCACCCTGCTAATCCTCTGAAATACTGCCCAGGAAACACATGGCCCTGCATGCCGCTGCAGCCTCACCTCCAATTAGGTCCCCTCCCTGTTCCCTCACCCTGCTAATACCCCATGCCTTCCCACTCTGCCTTTTTTTTTCTCTTTTGAGACAGGGTCTCACTTTGTCGCTCAGACTGGAGTGCAGTGGCATGATCACAGCTCACTGCAGCCTTGACCTCCCAGGCTCAAGTGATCCCCTTGCCCCAGCCTCCCTGGTAGCTGGAACTACAGGCATGCACCACCACATCACTGCATCCAGTTACCTTTTTAAAAAATGTTTTTGTAGAGACAAGGTCTTGCTGTGTTGCCCAGGCTGGTCTCAAACTCCTGGGCTTGAGCGATCCTCCCACCTCTGCCTCCCACGCTCTGACTTCTTACCCTCTCATGCATTCCTTCATTCGACCAATAATTACCAGGCTCTTGGTAATTATTAAGTATTGTTCTAGGTGCTGAGGTTTAGTAGTGAAAGAGACAAAAATCCTGGCTTTAGTGGAGCTTAACATTCTTTTGGAGAGAGGAAGAGAGAATCAACAAACATGTCAGGTGGTTATGAATGCTAAGAGGAAAACTGAAACAGCATCAGGGTATATAGTGTGTCAAGGTAAAAAGATCATTTCAGGGAGGTGATCAGGGCAGGCCTGTCAGGAACTGATGCATTAGTAGAGGCCTGAAGGAAGTACAGGTGCTAGTTCTGAGGATAATTGGGGCAAGAGTACCAGGCAGAGGCATAGTAAGTGTGCAGGCCCTGAGTTCTGAATGTGCTGGTGCGTTTGAGAACTCTCAGAAAGGCCTGTGTGGCTGGAGTCAAATAAGTGAACAGCCAGGAAGGAAATGAAGTGGGAGAAGGGGCTGGGGCCAGATCAAGTAGGGCCGTGACAAGGTGAGTGGGATGGGAAGCCCTCCGAGGGTTTTAGCGAAGGGTGACGTAATCTGATGGGCATTTGTTCTTGCCAGTGTGCAGTGTGAGGTAGTGTAGATGCTTAGGTGGGGACGTCAGGTAAGCCACTGCAGAGTAATGCCCATGGCTGAATCTGGAGCTCAGGAGCCAGGCAAAGCCAGAGATGGGAATTTGGGAGTTGTTGGCGAGTGGGAGGTGGTTAGAGCCATGGACTTGGGTGAGATGAGTGAGGCACAGAGTGAATGGACCAAGGGCTGAGCCTTGAAATGCTCCCCTCTCTAGCCCTGAAATGCTTTTCTCTGTTGTCTTTTTTTCCATTCAAGGCTCATCCATCTTTCAACTCACAAGGCCCCTCTTGTCTTCCAGGAGGCCTCCACTAACCACTCTGCTCCTGGTGCCCCTTTCTGCCTTGCCTGCCCTCTCCTCAAAGAGCCAAGCTCTGGCCTTAGAAGCTTCCTTCTGCTTCTGTTACTACGAGCTTTTGAGTAACATGCCCTGTGCATCGGTCTCTGCTGCTAAGCTCAGCAAAGGATGGTTGGATACTGGGTGCTTGAACAAATCTTGGTGAACTGGGTAGGATTAAATCACTACGTCTTAATAGGGGCTGCAGATGGAAGTGCCTTGGAAGTCAGGGAGAGGCAGCTGGGCACTTGGGCTTGAAGCTGGCTCTGTTATTGGCCCTGCCTGCCGGGGATTTTCTGGCCAGATCCCAGTCTCCATCTTCTATCCTGACCCACTTCAGAGGCCACAAACCTTGGTGATGGCCATCCCTAACTTCAGCCCAATAAGCAGTCGTGTCTTGGTGTTCCTTATTTCCTCACTTTCCCCCTGTGGTGAGCCCCAGTCCTGAGCTGGCCCTAGGAATCCAGTACCTTCCGTCCACACCCTCTATCCTTCCTTCCCACACCCAGGCTTCCCAAGCCGGCTGTGCACCCCAGGAGAGATGGTGAAGTTCCTCACTGCAATCATCTTCAATTGCTCTGCCCAGCATGCTGCTGTCAACAGTGGGCAGGTGAGGCTACAAAGGGCAGGTCTGGGGACATCAGGTCTTAGCAAGGGACTTGAGGCCTGAATTCGGGTTGAGAGCTTGGGTGGGTCAGGGTTGGGGTGGGTTTATGATTAGGCTTGGGGTTGGAGTGGCAGCTGAGTGGGGTGAAGGCTGGCATTGGGTGATGACTGGGTGGAGCTGTGTCCAAGGTCGCAATGGTGACTCAAGTTGATGTTAATTTGGGAGTAGAACTTAGGGGCTCCTCTCATGGTTAGAACCCAGACAGGTGGAGTAGCAGGTTGCTCTGTATGGCATGCCAGCCCAAGGCCCTTTTCTAGGATTACCTCTATTCTGGGGCCACCTCCTACCCTAGTGACTCACCCCACCCAGTCCTGGAACACTGGGTAGGGAGTGACAAGGAGTAAGCTGGCTTCCTGCCCCACTTCTGGGACTTTCCACTCCCTACCCCTTCCTGTCTTGCCTTTTCATGATCCCCTCATTTCCCAACAATCACCTCTCAGATGGTAGAGGTGGGATCAGGGATGATGAAGAGGGAGGTGATACTCTCCTTCTGGCCACCTGACCCAACCGGGATGGGGGTCTCCACAGCATGACTTTGGGGCCTGGATGCCCAATGCTCCATCGTCCATGAGGCAGCCCCCACCCCAGACCAAGGGGACCACCACCCTGAAGACTTACCTAGACACCCTCCCTGAAGTGAACATCAGCTGTAACAACCTCCTCCTCTTTTGGTTGGTGAGCCAAGAGCCCAAGGACCAGGTGTGTATATGGGGTGTTGAGGGGAGTAGGGTTCTTGAGGGCCACCAGTGGGGGTGGTGGTGGCTTTGTCTGGGGGCTTGAGGACTGGCCAGTGGGATTTATGTTCACTGCAGAACTGCCTTGGGTTCTTCAGTCTCTTCAGAAAATGATAATCCCAAAAGACATAGACTGAAGCAAATACCAGTTTAGTTACCAATCCGCCCGTCCGCCCATTTATCCGACTGTTCATCCATCATCTACTCATGTGTTAATGCAAACATTCAACAAACATTTGTTGGATACTTCCTATGTGTCCACACAGCACTGGGCACCAGGTCTATAACGCTGGATGAGACCTTCCTGCCTTCAAGAAGCCTGTGGTCTAGCTGAGGAGACATACAGGTCAATGAAAAAGGGCACCACCGTGTCGTAGGAGTTACTTATATGTTAATTTCTCCATTCAACACACACTTCCTGAGTACCAGTGGTGACCCAGACCCTGTTATGGGCAGCTACGAACCTTGTCCTTGTGAGCTTACAGTCCAGTGATAGAAGTAAGGACAGGGCCCTGTGGAACCTAAATGGGTCTGGGGGAACCAAGAAAGGCCTCTTGGAGAAAGTGACATCTAAGCTGAAACCTGCAGGACAAGTAGGAGTTGGACAGAGAAGAGGAGCAGGGTTCCTTTTTAGGGAGGGGGAAGGACAGACCAAGGAGTGAAGGCGAGAAATAACTGGTGTGTTTGTAGGATTCCATCACAAATGGAAATAGCAGAGCAGAGAGGAAGGTAGGGCTTTGTCTGCACAGTATTCATTTAGAAGACAAAGCAGAGCCAATCAAGTCTTCCTCGCCGCCCCCACCAGACGGAGTCTTGCTCTGTCACCCAGGCTGGAGTGCAATGGTGCGATCTTGGCTGCAACCTCCGCCTCCCAGGTTCAAGCGATTCTTCTGCCTCAGCCTCCCGAGTAGCTGGGACTACAGGCGCCTGCCACTGTGCCTAGCTAATTTTTGTATTTTTAGTAGAGACAGGGTTTCACCATGTTGGCCAGGCTGTTCTCAAACTCCTGACCTCATGATCCACCACCCTGGCCTCCCAAAGTGCTGGGATTACAGGCGTGAGCCACTGCGCCCGGCCGCCAATCAAGACTTTTAAGCCTCAGGCCCAGTGGTTAAATCCGCTTTAGCAAGGGTGTTCCTGTGGCTGTGTGAATGGATGCAACGGGCAACTTTGGAGGCAAGGGGCTAGGGAGGAGCCAATATCTGAGTTTAGGCCAGGCAAGTAGCCCTTTATCACTGGTTCCCATCATCTTTGTTTCCACCCAGCCGTCTTGCACACAAGCTCTCTGACAACTGAATATCCTTATTTCTCACGCTTGACTCCCTTTGGTGCTAGAAAGATTCCAGATGTTGCTGGGCACAGTGGCTCGTGCCTGCAATCCCAGCACTTTGGGAAACTGAGGCCGGTGGATTGCTTGAGCCTAGGAATTCAAGAGCAGCCTAGGAAACATGGTGAAACCCTGTCTCTACCCAAAACACAAAAATTAACTGGGCATGTTAGCGTGTGCCTGTGGTCCCAGCTGCTTGGTGGGGTCTAAGGTGGGAGGATCACTTGAGCCCAGGAGGTCAAAAATGCGGTGAGTCATGTTCACACCACCGCACACCAGCCTGGGTGACCAAAAAAAAAAAAAAAAAAAAAAAAAAAAAAGCTTGGCACTGTGCTGGCATATAAATGTTCCATAAATGGTAGTTCCACCTCACAGGGGAGAAAACTGAGGTTCAGGGAGATTCAACAGTTTGTTAAACAGTGCAGAGCTAGTAAGTAGGCTTTGAATCCAGTGTCATATTTCTGTCTTCTGCTTTGTTTTCTCTTTCTTTCTTTGGTGTGTGTGTATTCTGTGTTTTTTTTTTTGTTGTTGTTTTTTGTTTTTTTTTTTTGATGGCTACACTACTGTTCTAGAAATCAAGTATTCAGCCAGGTGCATTGGCACAGGCCTGTAGTCCCAGCTACTCAGGAGGCTGCAGTGAGAGGATTCCTAGAGGCTAGGAGTTCAGGGCTGCAGTGTGCCGTGATCATGCCTGTGAACAGCCACTGCACTTCAGCCTGGGCCACATAGCAAGACCCCATCTTTAAGTAAGAAAGGAAAGAAAAAAAAAGAAATTAGATGTCAATCTGATTTTAAAAACATAAAACTTGTTATTTAAAAAAAATATAATAAAATAAAAAAACTATAGACATATTTATTTTTTCTTAAGATTCTCTGGATCAGAAATTTAGGCAGGGCTAGGCTGGGCAGTCCACAGGGTACCAGCTATGGTGAAACACTTGGATACAATCAGCTGGTGACTGGGCTGGGCTGGAAGCTCCCAGAAGGCTTTGCTCACATGTCTGGGGCCTCAGTGCTCCCATGTGTGGTCTTTCTCTCTCTCCATATGCTGTCTTATCCCCCAGGATAAGACTCTCCAAGGGGTCTCTCTCCAGCAGGATAGTTGGACCTCCTCATAGCACAGTGGCTGGCTTCCAAGATTGAAAACAAGCTTTCAGATTTCTTCACAATTGGATTAAATGTTTAAGGGCTGTGGGGCTGGAAGGGAGAAAATCAGACTCCCCAGATTACCAATCATGTGGTCAGAATCAACTAGACTATACCATGGTAACAACCCCCAAATTCCAGTGGCTTCACCCGACTCGGCCTCAAAAAAAAAAAAAAATATATATATATATATATATTTATATACTTTTTTAATACATATATATCAGCCAATGAAGGCCAATAGTGAATAATAAAACAATAATACACCATGATAAAGTCTAATTTATTCTAGGAATGAAAGGAATGGAAGGTTGGTTCAACCTTATGAAATCTAGCAATATAATTCATTACGTCAATAAAGATGCATATCGTATAATTATCTCAATATATGCTGAAAAAGCATTTGATAAATGTGAACAGTCATTACTAATAAAAACGCAGTGCAAAATGAAGCCCCCTTAAGGAGTTTTGATTAGAAGTGTATGTCAGGCTGAGTATAGTGGCTCACGCCTGTAATCTCAGCAGTTTGGGAGGCTGAGGCAGGTGGATCACCTGAGGTTGGGAGTTCAAGACCAGCCTGGCCAACATGGTGAAACCTCGTCTCTACTAAAAATACGAAAATTAGCCAGGCATGGTGGTGGCACGTGCCTGTAATCCCAGCTACTCAGGAGGCTGAGGCAGGAGAATCACTTGATCCCAGGAGACGGAGGTTGCGGCGGCACCAAGCCAAGATCGCACCACTGCACTCCAGCCTGGGTGAAAAAGCGAGACTCCATCTCAAAAAAAAAAAAAAAAAAGTATATTTCCGAAAACACTATATTTATGGTGAGACCATAGATGTCTTTTCATTAAAGTCAGAGGCAAGAAAATAATGCCCAATGTCTATTGTTACTACTGTTATTTAACATTGATCTGGAGGGCTTCGCCAGTGCAATACAATGAGAAAAAGAATTTGTTAAAGATCAGTAGTATTGGCCAGGCATGGTGACTCTCGCCTGTAATTCCAGCATTTTGGGAGGCCGAGGCGGGTGGATCACGAGGTCAGGAGATCGAGACCATCCTGGCTAAAGCGGTGAAACCCCGTCTCTACTAAAAATACAAAAAATTAGCCAGGTGTGGTGGTGGGCGCCTGTAGTCCCAGATATTCGGGAGGCTGAGGCAGGAGAATGGTGTGAACCTGCGAGGCAGAGCTTACAGTGAGCTGAGATGGCACCACTGCACTCCAGCCTGGGCGACAGAGCGAGACTCTGTCTCAAAAAAAAAAAGATCAGTAGTATTGGCAACAGTTATATGAAGGTTCTAGTAAATGGGAAGTGTGTGCTGGTTAGGAGGCTGGGCCTCTGCATTGTCGTGATGAGCTGGTTGTGTGATATGATCATGAGGGAGGGACAGTCCTGTGCACAGGATGGCAGTGACTGGAGCTCATTGTGCTATTTCTTGATTGTGCTTGGCTGTGCTGTAAAGTGTGGCAGTGGAGGATGATGGTGATCGCGTTGGCAAAAGTTCCATCATGATGGTTGATTGTGAAGATACCTTAGAACCAGGATGCTGGTGGTTTTCAGGAGTTGAATTTTGTGAAATTGTGAAGTAATAGTTATATTCTTGGGTATATATGCTGGACAGTGTTTATGTTGATCTCGGTTGTATGAGAAATGTGGTTGTGTTCCTTTAGTTCACAGAGCAGTTGGATCAGGTATGAAAGGGGCCTTTTAAGGTTTTCTAGGCCAGGCGCAGTGGCTCACACCTGGAATTCTAGTGCTTTGGGAGGCCAAGGTGGGAGGATCACTTGAGCCCAGGAGTTTGAGGCTGCAGTGGACTGTGATCACACCACTGTACTCCAGCCAGGGCAACAGAGTGAGACCCTGCCTCAGAACTTTTTTTTCTAGTTCAACCCATCCATTTTCAGATGCAGGAATTGAGTCTCAAAGAGTCAAAGTAACAGGCAGAGGCTTGCCAGCAGAGGCAGCACTGAATTTGGGTTGGCTGGTTCCTACATCACATTCTGTTCCCTACTCTGGGGTTTGGGTGCTGGAGGGCCTGGTGTCAGGATGCATGGGTTGGCAGTTTGGGGCAAGTGTTTACAATGGCTGCAACTGGGTTGTGCCACTAGAAGCCACCTTGACTGGATTTGCTGTTACATGTGGTCCTTTGTTATTCTCCATCCCATCCTGAATGTCATCCTGACCTCTTACCTGATTTTCTCCCAGAGGCCCCTGGGCACCTACCCAGATGAGCACTTCACAGAGGAGGCCCCGAGGCAGAGCATCGCTGCCTTCCAGAGCCGCCTGGCCCAGATCTCGAGGGACATCCAGGAGCGGAACCAGGGTCTGGCACTGCCCTACACCTACCTGGACCCTCCCCTCATCGAGAACAGTGTCTCCATCTAACCACCCCCAAATACCACCCAAGAAGAAAGAAAGGTCCAAGCATGAGGAGGACCAGCTCCTCAGGGTCCTCCAGACCCTTCCATCCTCCCTGTTCTCAGTTTGCCTGAATCTTCTCTTCTGCACGTGGGGACCTTTGCAGCCAAGATGGCTCTGACATCATACAAACTGGGCCCTGAGCTGTGAGAGACCAGTATAGCAGCATCCAGGGTTAAAAGCCGCTGACCAAAGTCCAATGCACAATAGCGCCTCCGAAAGGAAGGAACCGCTTCACTTCTTGCCCTACTTGGGGCAGCCTCTCATTCCAGCCTCTTGGAATGCCCAACTTGGGTTTCTGAGTTTTTCTCCCTTATCCTTCCCCATCCCCAAACTCCTTTTCCTACCATGCCTTTCTACTTTCTCTTTCCTCCAAGCCTAGAGCCAGCCAGCCCAGCTTCCTTCTCTGGAAAGGCCTGGAAACTAGGCACAGAAAGAACTGTGTGCCTAGGTCTGACATGTGGCCCCCTTTGTCCCTAGCACCTTTAAGGGGAGGGGAAGAATCAGAGCACAGTTGCCTGGACCCCTAACTGCTGTTCTCAGGGACACGTTCCCAGGCCTGGGGTGTTTGCGGGATCTCTGTTTCTCTCAAGCTTTCACCCTACTCCCCTTTCATCCCATTTTTTTCTTTTTGTCCTTGAGCCCAGTGAGTTCAATAAAAACCAAAATATTTGACTCTCATTTTGTTTTGCTGCTTTGGTGTGTGTGTGTAGGGGTGGCTGAGGGTGTGGGTACCAGGGGATTGCAGCGGGAGGGCAGCAGTGGATCCGTGGATCTTCTGTTCTGGAGACAGGAATCCATGGATCATCTAATATGGAGACAGAAGTGTCCCGGCTCAGCTCACCATCCAGCCAAGCCCTATATTCCTGCCCTCACTTCCCAGAGTGCGTCATCAGGAGGTGAAGGAATGTCTGGATTCAGGGGACCGAGAAGTGGAATAGTAAGTATTTTGTGAAGCCTCAGAGTCTGGTTAATTGTTAGCGTTGCCACCAAAATCCAGTTCTCCTCCTGGACACACGGAAGGCTCAGCCTCTGGCCCTCTTGTGGGTGTAGTCATAGGATGAGTTTTGGTTGAGTTGGGAGCAGAAGGGATGCAGGTCATCTCCAGGCCAGCATGGAGACCCCTGATTTCCTTCTCTTTGCCTCTCCCTTCCGGAAGCACATGTTGAGATGGCACTTGCTTGTGTGTCCAAGGGACTGTAGAAGAGGCCCCCACTGACTGAGCCAGACTTGGACTGAGCGAGAAATAAACTTGTCGGGTGAAGCCACTGGAATTTGGGGGTTGTTACCGTGGTATAGTCTAGTTGATTCTGGCCACATGACTGGTAATCTGGGGAGTCTGATTTTCTCCCTTCCAGCCCCACAGCCCTTAAACATAGAGATCTGTGCAGCCCTCAAGTCAGTCTTCCTGGTCTTCTCAATCCACAGCTGCCCAACACCCTGGTTTTCTGCTTCCCCAGACCTCAGATCCAGCCCACCTTCCTTCCTTCCTCTGCCACCTGAGTCAAATTCTGTGCCTGACCCAACCCTGGTCATGGCCTCTCTCTGGCGGGATCACAGTGTCTTTGGACAATGACAGGGTAACTGCTCCCCCATCCCTGTGGTGCCAGTGGTAGCGGGATCAGATGGTTTTAGTGTCAGCATAACAAGCGACCCACCCAGAGCTTCACGTGGCTGGGGGCCTTGCGGACTGCAGTGCGTCCCAACCCCAGTGTAGACCATGGTCAGTGTTTGTTCCTGGAGTCAGTGGGGATCCACAGGCTGCCTTGGCTGGGGCTGCCACCATCTAAGAAAACAACATATATGGCCAGGCACAGTGGTTCACGCCTGGAATCCCAGCACTTTGGGAGGCTGAGGTGGGCGGATCACAAGGTCAAGAGAGCGAGACCATCCTGGCCAACATGGTGAAACCCCGTCTCTACTAAAAATACAAAAATTAGCTGGGTGTGGTGGTGTGCACCTGTAGTTCCAGCTACTCTGGACACTGAGGCAGGAGAATCACTTGAACCTGGGAAGAGAAGGTTGCAGTGAGCCGAGATCGTGCCACTGCACTCCAGCCTGGTGACAGAGTGAGACTCCATCTCAAAAAAAAAGAAAAAAGAAAAAAGAAAAAAACACAACATGTGCTTGCAGTACAACCGCAGCTCCACAAAGAGCCCCACACCTAACCACATTTTCTCCCTAACTAAATTGCCATCCCAAAGCCCGGGCATATTGAAATTTTGGGGCGGCCAACTGTCTCATCACATCCCAGCCCAAGAATCTCTGTGTTCAACCAAACCCCTTCTCCCTTTGCTCCTGTGTGTGTGTGTGTGTGTATGTGTGTGTGTGTGTGTGTGTGTGTGGTGGGGAAGGCTGTCTTTGGCTGTTGGATTTTCACTTGCTGCATCTGTGATCCTGCGAGAAGAGGATCCTCATACCGTTGTGCATAAAGAGGTGTGTTTGGGGATATCTCACATGCAGATTGCACCCTAAGGGACTTATCCCAAATCACCAGTTTTGTTCACTGTAGAACAAATCAAAGGACTAAGAAATACTCAGAGACGCCCCCTTGTGGCCACCAGGGGTGAGGGTGAGGCTGAGGCTGGGTGTGCACTGCAGGTGCCTTTGACCTTGAGCCAGGCTGCCAAGCATTTTAAATAGAGCTAAGTATTTGTTTCATATTTTATTTATTTATTTATTTATTTATTTATTTAATTTATTTATTTATTTAATTTTTTGAGACAGAGTTTCGCTCTTGTTGCTCAGGCAGCAGTGCAATGGCGCGATCTCTGCTCACCGTAACCTCCGCCTCCCGGGTTCAAGCGATTCTCCTGACTCAGCCTCCCGAGTAGCTGGGATTACAGGCATGCATCACCACCCTGGCTAATTTTGTATTTTTAGTAGAGATGGGGTTTCTCCATGTTGGTCAGGCTGGTCTTGAACTCACGACCTCAGGTGATCCTCCCACCTCGGCCTTCCAAAGTGCTGGGATTACAGGCGTGAGCCACCACGCCCGGCCTGTTTCATATTTTAAAATCGTGTACACAAAGGCTCTGATTTAATGACTGAGACATGATAGCTCCTCAGTAAGTGACAGCTGCCAGCATTATTGTTGGGTGCGCAGCGCAGGCCCCTTTGACCCTGGGGTTGGAAGCAGCAGGGAAAAGGGCCTGGACATGCTCAGGCACCCTGTCCCCCAAGAGGATGAACACTCCTTGGGCCTCCACAAAGGCAGCATTAGAAGGCATGCCTAGGCCGGGCACGGTGGCTCAAGCCTGTAATCCCAGCACTTTGGGAGGCCGAGACGGGCGGATCACGAGGTCAGGAGATTGAGACCATCCTGGCTAACACGGTGAAACCCCGTCTCTACTAAAAATACAAAAACTAGCCGGGCGAAGTGGCGGGCGCCTGTAGTCCCAGCTACTCCAGAGGCTGAGGCAGGAGAATGGCGTAAACCCGGGAGGCGGAGCTTGCAGTGAGCTGAGATCCGGCCACTGCACTCCAGCCTGGGTGACAGAGTGAGACTCTGCCTCAAAAAAAAAAAAAAAAAAAAAAAGAAGGCATGCCTATGCTGAAAAATGCCCCCGAGCCGGAGAGGGAGGGACCAGGGTGGATCATTGGAATCTGGTTTCCCAGAAAGGCAGCTTGGAAAAAGATTTATTGGGCAGACACACCTGGTATACTTAGGATGTCCTGCCCTGACTCTGGGGACAGGACATGGGGAGGAGGGTCCCATCAAGCTTCTGGAGCCCTGTGAGGTCAGGAGCTCCCCGTAGCTTGCACTCTGCCCTCCACTGTTTTATGGTCAGTCTAAAAGGTCAGCTGGCACAATGGGAGGCACACCAGCCTCCTTCCCCAGCTGACCTTTCCCAGCTGCCTCAGTGGTCCCAACCTGTCAGATACATGAGTGGGATAAGAAGACCTGAAAAGCCCCTTCCAGCGTTGACATCTTAGGATCACTTTGCTTCATGGCTCTTGTCTGCCTAGACGCTGTTCTAGATTTTGAGG
This sequence comes from Rhinopithecus roxellana, assembly GCF_007565055.1. Classification (NCBI taxonomy): domain Eukaryota; kingdom Metazoa; phylum Chordata; class Mammalia; order Primates; family Cercopithecidae; genus Rhinopithecus; species Rhinopithecus roxellana. Next base: position 70,341,566 of record NC_044567.1, on the reverse strand, counting down.
GAGCAGCTGTGAGCTCCCCAGGCACAACCCCTTCTTTCGCAGTTTATGGGTGCTGGAGAGACAGAAAATAAACGCATCAATAAACAGATAAAGATCCTTTTGGGTGCTGGCAAGTGCAGTTGGAGATACAATCAGGTGTCAGGGTAGCACGATGGAGGGTGGAGGGTGGAGAAACATAAGGGACAGTGGTCAGGGAGGGACTCTGAGGAGGTGACACTGGAGTTGAGACCTGGATGACATGAACAACACAAGCTTAGGGTCAGGTGCGGTGGCTCACGCCTGTAATCCCAACACTTTGGGAGGCTGAGACAGGCGAATCGCTGGAGCTCAGGAGTTTGAGACCAGCCCTGGCAATATGGCAAAATCCTCACTCCACCAAAAGATACAAAAAATTAGCCAGGCGGACCACGCCTGTGGTTCCAGCTACTCAGGAGACTGCGGTGGGAGGATCGCTTGAGCCTGAGAGGCGGAGGTTGCAGTGAGCTGAGATTGGGCCACTGCCCTCCAGCCTAGGTGACAGAGTGAGACACCGTCTCAAAACAAACAAACAAACAAAACTACTCTTTTTTTTTTTGAGACGGAGTCTCGCTCTGTCGCCCAGGCTGGAGTGCAGTGGCCGGATCTCAGCTCACTGCAAGCTCCGCCTCCCGGGTTTACGCCATTCTCCTGCCTCAGCCTCCGGAGTAACTGGGACTACAGGTGCCCGCCACCTCGCCCGGCTAGTTTTTTTTTTGTTTTTTTGTTTTTTGTTTTTTTTTTGTATTTTTTAGTAGAGACGGGGTTTCACAGTGTTAGCCAGGATGGTCTCGATCTCCTGACCTCGTGATCTGCCCGTCTCGGCCTCCCAAAGTGCTGGGATTACAGGCTTGAGCCACCACTCTTGAAACGGCTTGGTTGAAACAGCTTGAACAGTGTGGGGGAAGGGTGTTACAAACCCAGGAAGGACAAACGCAAGGGTCCTGAAGGACACATGTTCTGGGTACAGCGAGGAGGCCAGAGTGGCTGGAAAAAGGTGTCGGGCAGGTATGGTCTTGTAGCCATAATAAATCCTTGGATTCGTTTCTGTTTTCTTTCTTCCTCCTCCTCCTCCTCCTCCTCCTCCTCCTCCTCCTCCTCCTCCTCCTCCTCCTCCTCCTCCTCCTCCTCCTCCTCTTCTTCTTCTTCTTCTTCTTCTTCTTCTTCTTCTTCTTCTTCTTTTTTTTTTTGAGACAGAATATCTCTCTGTTGCCCAGGCTGGAGTGCAATGGTGTGATCGTGGCTCACTGCAATCTCCACCTCCCCAGTTCAAGCGATTCTCCTGTCTCAGCCTCCTGAGTAGCTGGGATTACAGGCGCGCACCACAACACCCGGCTAATTTTTGTATTTTTAGTAGAGACGGGATTTTACCATGTTGGTCAGGCTGGTCTCGAACTCCGGATCTCATGATCTGCCTGCTTTGGCCTCCCAGAGTGCTGGGATTACAGGCATGAGCCACCATGCCTGGGCCTTGGATTCATTTCTAAGGACAACATCATTTTAAGCTCTGGTGAACTTTAAGCAGGGGAGTGGCCGGATTTGATTTTTTTTTTTTTTCCCTCTGTGTCTTAGGAGAGTGGGTCCCCAGGAGTTACTTGCTCCTTGCCTTGCAGGACTTGGGGTGGGGTCAGGCATGGGGGATGCCCCAACAGTGAGAACTCAGCTTCCTGTGTGGGTGGCCCCTAGTTAGCAACCCCAGTGAGTACAAATCCTTCCCAGGAACCTCTCCTGCTCGCCGGGTCCCGCCCCTGGTCCAGGAGAACCAGTTCTTCAGCCCAATGAACACCTATCAAGAGTCATGCGTCTACGTTTTGGTCATAGCTGGGGAGTGCCACATCTACATCCTCATGCCTAATCCCGTCCCTGTCCCTGCCCCAGCCACATTCACATCCTCAGCATCCCCGCCTCCATCTCTGTCTCCCTCAGGAGCCTCATTCCCACTCCAGACTGGAGCCCTGAGCAAACCCAGGGCCACCCTGGGATTTGGGTTGGAGGAGACCTCTTGGTAGTGGGCTGTGACTCAGTTTGCCCAGTCCACTGCCCTGCTTCTCACCAAGCCTCAGCAGCCCCCTGGGGACACAGGACAAAGGGGAGAGATTAGAAAACAGGAGGCTGGGAGAATTTGCATGGAATTTGCATCTTAAGATTTGCATCTTCAGGCTCCCAGCATCCTCCAAGAGTCATCAAGGTGGTTGAGGAGGGAGAGCCCAGGAGGGAGATCCAGCTGGACAGCTTCTGTCTGCAGCCCAGGACAGCCAGCCCTGCCACCCAGAGCTGGGCACGACCCTCATCCTCAGCCTTCTCCCCTCTCCTCCCTCCCCACCCAACCCTTTCCCCTCCCCCACACCATAGCTTGCCCCTTCTCTCACCCTAAGCCCAAGTCAACTCTGTTCGGATCTTCACCATAACTCCAAAGCCATCATTGACTCAATCCCCAGTCCTGACCTTGTCCTTGACATTAACCCATTGAACTATGTTTTCAGTGTCTCCCAGGTACCAAGTATGACACCAGGAGATGGGGACAAAACCAAAAAAAAATTATGAACTAATTTATTAGAGAAAACAGACATCAATCAAAGATGTTAGCTATAGTGCTGCGACAGCCATGTATAGTGAAATTTGGCCTTCCTCAATAAAGCAATTATTGAGCTAAGATCAGGAGGAAGAGGAAACGTGACCTCAGTTCTAGAGGTAGAGAGGGAACAGCGTGTGCCAAGGCCCTGGGGTGGCGAGGAGCTGACTTTACTTCCTTCAGGTCTTTACTCAAAAGTCCACTTCCCAAGGAGCCCTTCCTTGGCCATTCTATCTCTAAAATTTGCTCCTCTTTTTTTTTTTTTTTTTTTTAATTTGAGACGGAGTTTCAAATTTATAGCCCAGGCTTGAGTGCAATGGCACAAACTTGGCTCACTGCAACCTCCGCTTCCTGGGTTCAAGTTATTCTCCTGCCTCAGCCTCCAGAGTAGCTGGGATTACAGGCATACACCACCATGCCCAGCTAATTTTGTATTTTTAGTAGAGGTGAAGTTTCTTCATATTGGTCAGCCTGGTCCCGAAATCCTGACCTCAGGTGATCTGCCTGCCTCAGCCTCCCAAAGTGCTGGGATTACAGGCATGAGTCCCTGCGCCTGGCACTCCTCTATCTTTTATACTATCCTTCCCTGTTTTCTTTTTTCTCTTTAGCACTTATCACTATTTAACATACTATTTAATGTATTTGGTTACTAGGTAATATTGTCTGTTTCCCTCACTCAAGGCAAGCTCCATGAGTGCAGGGGTTTGCTTTGATTGCATTGTATTTTCAGGACCTGACACAGTGCTGAACACAGAGTAGGGGCTTGGCCAGTGTCTGCTGATGAATGAATGAAAGGCACGTGGTCCCAGACAGAAAAGAGCAAAGGGGAATGTGAGGGGTGAAGCCAATCAGGCAGGCCACGGGGGCCATGGGAAGGGATGGTGTCACTGTTCCAAATGCAAAGAGGAGCCACTGCCAGGCTTGATCAGGGTTGGGAGGAGGGGGCATAGAGGGTGATGGAACAGATTTGGGTCTGGAAAAGATCATTTCAATCCCCAACTCCAGCCACATCCGTGTCTCTAACCTAAATCTGAATTGCAGTTTCGACCCCATTCCACATCCAATCTGGAACCTACTGGAACTTTCTCTTCATCTCACAATCCCAGCCCCCTCTGACCCTAACCTGGCCTGGACACTGAGTGACCTTCCTTCGATGGCGATGGAAGCGTGCCATCAGGGAGGAAAGCAGGGCTGTGCTTCCTGGTTGACAGGAGCTGCCCCTGGGAGACGACAGGAAAGAGGACAGGTCCAGAAAAACGGGATAGGAAGGTGCTCGCCTCCTCATTCTCCCTGGGTCCCAAATCCTATCTTTGGAGAGTCTGTCTCTGACTCTCTCATCATTGTTCTTCACCTGACTGCTAACACCTTCTCCCTATCCTGTGGCTCTGACTTCTGTGATTCTATCAGAAACTAGTTCCCAATCCCAACCTCCCACCCACGACAGGCTTATTTTCTTCAGAGCACTTAGTATCCAAAATTATAGTGAACAAATTCTTGTTTACTGTTTCTTTCACTTCTTTCCCAGCTATTCGGTAAGCTCCATGTGTGTTTCATTTCTTCTCTGTGTCTGCAGTGCCCGGAACGCTGTGCATCGTGCTCACTACGTATCTGTGGGAAGGAGGGAGGGAGGGATGTCCTGATTCCCGACAAACCCAGTTCCACTGGAGCCCAGCCCTGACTCCAGCCCTCTTCCTAGCTTCATTCTTTTTGGGGAGGGAAGTGAGGGTATGTACTTTATGAAATTAAAGGATAACACATAATGAAATGAATGAAGCACCCTAGAAGCCCCTCAGATCAAGATAAGAACACTTCCAGCAGGCTATATGGCCTCCCTCTGCACAGATACTCACCACTGGGGATTGTCTAAGAATTGCTCAGTTTCACTGGTTCTGGAAGTTCCTATCAATGGAATAACAGAACGTACCCTCTTTAATATCTGGCTCTTTTCTCTCAATATCATCTTTGTGAGACTCATCCGCATTGCAGTTCATTCTTTCTTTTTATTCCTGGGTAGAATTCTATTTTATGATTATACCACAAAATATTGATCATATTAATCCATTATTTAACTTAATTCTTCTTTTTCCTTTTTTTTTTTTTTTTTTTTTTTTTTTTTTTTGGAGATGGAGCCTCACTCTGTTGCCCAGGCTGGAGTGCAATCACACGATCTCAACTCACGGCAACCTCCGCCTCCTGAGTTCAAGTGATTCTCCTGCCTCAGCCTCCCGAGTAGCTGGGACTACAGACACCCGTCACCACGTCTGACTAATTTTTGTATTTTCAGTAGAGACGGGGTTTCGCCGTGTTGGCCAGGCTGGTCTCGAACTCCTGAGCTCAGGCGACCCACCCGTCTTGGCCTTCTAAAGTGCTGGGATTACAGGCGTGAGCCACCACACCCAGCTATTTAACTTAATTCTTATGCCCCAGATTTCGCTCTGTCTTCTAGTTTAGTTTTTTTTTTTTTTTTTTTTTTTTTTTGGTCTTCTGATTTTATATCCAACTCCAATCCCTCCCCAGTGGATCCTGGCCCCGCAGGAAGCAACAGATCCTCTTCTGCTACCCTGATCGTCCCTCCCTGCAGCGTCTTCAGGCCTTTCTGCACCCATGTGGTCCCCGAGCCCTAGCTTCAACACCCCCCACCCTTCCTGTCACAGACTCTGGGCCCTGGGGCAGAAGGACGGGCCAGCTTTCTCACTGCAGCCACTACCTGCCCCATTTCCCAGAGGAATGGTCTGGCGGCCAGCCAGCTGTGCAGTGACTTAGTACCCTCCCCCTCCCCTCCCCCGCCCACCAGGAGCCTCAGAACCAATGCAGGTCACTCACTGCCCATGGCCCTGCTTAGCAGGGGTGCCCGACACTGCAGCCAATGGGGACTGGCAGGAGGAAGGAGCTTATTAGTCTGATAAAGATCTGGCAGCCCCACCCTGTCCCCCCCCAACAACTTCCCTAGGGCCCTGGCTCAGGCTGGACTGGCTCCCCCACCCTGAAGGCGCCTTCATCCAAAGCATCTTCCATCCACCCTTTCAGAGGCAGGCCCAGTGCCCTGCCTGCTCTTCCTCCCTGCCAGCTCCCAGAAGGCTTGGAGCCCAGACACCAGCTCACCTGCCACCAGCTGGGCCCCGCCCGGGCCTGCCCAGCACGCACCCCGGCCGCCAAGGGCAGCAGCTTTTCCAGGATTTGGCCGGCAGGCCCAGTCACCCCACCTCGCCACCTTACCACTCCACCTCGGAGGCCAGCCCTGTCCACTCCACTCTGTGCCTGGCTTCTCTTGCCTGCCTTGGGCCTTCGTGTGGCCCCTCCACGGTGTCTGGGACTGAGTGCCCCTCCTGCCTCCTGAAGAGTAGCCATGGCCACCTACAAAGTCAGGGTGGCCACAGGCACCGACCTCTTGTCGGGAACACTGGACTCCATCTCACTGACCATTGTGGGGACGCAAGGAGAGAGCCATAAGCAGCTGCTGAACCACTTTGGAAGAGACTTTGCAACTGGGGCAGTAAGTGTGTGTGTGTGTGTGTGTGTGTGTGTCTTTGTGGTCCCGGGAGAGGTGAAGGTGCGCAGGGAGAGCCAGGTGAGCTGAGCTTGGCCAGGAGAGGCTGGAGAGCCAAGGCACAGCTCTGAAGACAGTGGGCTCCCCAGGTGGCTCTAGACGCCTTGTCCAGAGCTGGCTTCCAGCCCTCGCCCATGTCCCAGATCTCTGAGCCATCCTTCTCCATCCTACTCCCTCATCTCTAACCCCTTCAGGCATTCCTCATTTCCTTCCCCATCCTTTTCTTCTCTCTCCCTCTTCCTCAGTCCTCTCTCCCTGTCTCTGCCTATCCTGCATCCCCTCTTTTCTCAGTCCTTTCCACCTGCTTTCCTTCCCCTTCGCTCTCCTCCCCTTTCTGTCTTACCCCCTCTCCCGCATCCCTCTGTTTTCCATTCTCACTCACTCTTCCTAATTCAGCTGCCTACTAGCTGTTTCACATTTGATTGGATTCTCTATGACTTACAATGGCATCAGACCAGCCTGTCTAGTGGAAGGCATGCTTTGTGGGCCCTCAGACCTGATTTTGAGTCAGGCCCAGCTACCTGCTGCTATGCGACCTTAATAGGTCACTCTATCTATGTGGCCATTCTGAATATTTGCATCTTCATTGATGAACGGGAGAAAGGGCTGGCTGGACCTCTCCCCACTCAAAAACTGCAGAGTGGTACCCAAGTCCTCAGGGGTCTGAAGGTTCCTGTAACCTCAGGTGCCTGGAGAGGGGAGTGGGAGAAGACAGGAGCTTGGGATGGAGAGAAGGAGGGACTGGAGTCCTAAGCAGCCCTAGGTAGAGGGACTCAGTAGGAGACCCCCAGGTTGGAGGAGTCAGAAGGAAGCTCAATGATCAGGTCAAAATCCTGTCTCTCCATCAGTCCAGGGAGGTGAGCATTGCGCAGCATGAGCAGGGCCTGGGTGAGAGGCCAGAGGGGTGGGCAGCCTGGGAGTCTGGGTGAAGTCCTGCCCACTCAGCCAGCCCTGCATCCTGCCTAGGTGGACCAGTACACCGTGCAGTGCCCGCAGGACCTGGGAGAGCTCCTCATCATCCGCCTGCACAAAGAGCGCTACTCCTTCTTCCCCAAGGACCCTTGGTACTGCAACTACGTGCAGATCTGTGCGCCCAACGGCCATATCTACCACTTCCCCGCCTACCAGTGGATGGATGGCTACGAGACCCTGGCACTCCGGGAGGCCACAGGTGAGCCCTCATCACCCTGCTCCATCCTATGGCTGTGAGGCCTCACGCTCCAGTCTGCTACCCTGGCATGGCACCCAGGCTCCCATCAAGCCAGGAGGGGCCCAGCCCCACCAGGGACTCCTGGACTCTCCTGCCACTGTCACACATTTCCCTCAGTCAGTGCTGCTACTCTGGGCTCAGCTTGGGGCTGCACACCAGAGGAACAGAGGTGTCAGGCCCAGCGGCTCCCCTCAGCATCCCCATCTGGCAGCAGACAGCATTCCCAGAGTGCGCTCCCCACTATGTCTCCAGTCCTCCCTGACTCCTACAAGATGCCCAGCCACTCTAAAAAGACCCTTTGTGATGCTAAGTACAGGCTCAGGACTCTCACAGGAGGCCTATTTATATGCCAATCATATGTGCTCCAAAAAGACTCGCTGTTACTCCAGCAGGATTCTGTTACTGTAACAGGATGCCCCATGATTCCAACCAGCACCTTGCTATCCCATTTAGAAGCCCTTTGAGTTCAACAGGTCTCCATGGTAATGTGGTCTTATAATTATGATCCCCTGGCTTTCTTTTTTTGAGATGGAGTTTCACTCTTGTTGCCCAGGCAGGAGTATAATGGCACGATCTCGGCTCACTGCAGCCTCCACCTCCCGGGTTCAAGCGATTCTCCTGCCTCAGCCTCCTGAGTGGCTGAGACTACAGGCGTGTACCACCACGCCCGACTGATTTTTGCATTTTTAGTAGAGATGGGATTTCACCATGTTGGCCAGGCTGGTCTCGAACTCCTGACCTCAGGTGATCTGCTTGCCTCAGCCTCCCAAAGTGCTGGCATTACAGGCGTGAGCCCTGGTTTTCTAACTGAGCATTTTTTAGACTCATGGGATGTTCTATTGCTCCAAAGGACTCCCTATTTTCCCAATAGGACACCACATTTCTCTAACAGGATGAACTGTTACTCCAAAAGGCTCCCCTTAATCCAGTAAGGATCTATCCAATAGAGGCCCTGTTATTCAGATAGACTGTCAAGGTTTCTCCAAGGTTAGGGCTGGCTAAGGCTGCCCAGTGGTTTTTCCAGTTGCTTGGTTACTCCCATGGGAGAGACACAGGACCTGAGTGGCTGAGCTACTTGCACCCACCCCTGCCAGAGCCCCTTGTGTGGTGGGCTGGGGTCAGGTTCCTAATTTGTGGTGCTGCATGGGAACTAGAGGCCTGTCCTCTGTTATCCCCCAGTTCTACCACCTGAGTGTCTGTTGGCTCCCCTTGAGGCGAGTGGGATGGAAAGGCAAAGCTGAGGACACCCGGGGCCTGAAGCCCTATCCTCCCTGCAGTTGACTACCTCTCTTCCGTTTCTCATTGCCCTGTGCTGGAATCTTCCCCCAGGGGTGGGGAACAGGGCCTGAGTTGGGCAAAGGAGAGGAAAAGAAAGCCTGGGAGATGGTGAGCATGCCAAGGGGAGGGTCTCACTGGGGACACAGAGCATCTTACTGCAGTGACAGGTCTGGGTGACATGGAAGCAAGGGACAGGCAGGGTGATGCTGGTGCCCAGGCAGGAATGGGGTTGGGTGGAGCCGCTGCCACGCAACAGGACAGGGAGACCTGAGTCACCCATAGGGCCCTCAAAGGAGTGAGGCTCCCGCCCTGGGGATGAAAACGAGCTAGGTCTCTGGGTTGCATAACTCCAGGGAGCGCTGTTCATCCAGAATACAACATGAGCTGAGGCAGGTGGAAGAGGGAGAGGGTGGTGAGGTGAGGGCCTTGAGAGGAAATGATGGACTGCAGTGGTAGGCACAGGCCAGTCTGGGGACCACCAGCCAGGGTGCTGGAGAAAGACGGACCTGGACTTGGGTCTCAGTTCTTCCACCGACTAGCTGGACATTTGGCATTTGGGCACATTTCCAAATTCTACTTCTTCTTTTTTTTTTTTGAGACGGAGTCTCACTCTGTCGCCCTGGAGTGCAGTGGCACGATCTTGGCTCACTGCAACCTCCGCCTTCCAGGTTCAAGTGATTCTCCTGCCTCAGCCTCCTGAGTAGCTGAGACTACAGGCATGTGCCACCACACCCAGCTCATTTTTTGTATGTTTAGTAGAGACGGGGTTTCACTGTGTTAGCCAGGATGGTCTCGATCTCTTGACGTTGTGATCCGCCCGCCTCGGCCTCCCAAAGTGCTAGGATTATAGGCGTGAACCACCACACCTTGCCACATTTCCAAATTCTTCTAAACCTTGTAAATTGTAAACCAATTGCAACCTCCGCCTCCTGGGTTCAAGCGATTTTTCTGCCTCAGCCTCCTGAGTAGCTGGGATTACAGGTGTGCGCCACCATGCCCGGCTAATTTTTGTATTTTTAGTAGAGATGGGGTTTCACCATGTTGGTCAGGCTGGTCTTGAACTCCTGACCTCATGATCCATCTGCCTCTGCCTCCCAAAGTGCTGGGATTACAGGCATGAACCACCGCACCTGGCCTGAATAGAGTTTTAAAAGGCTTAACAACTGTTGGTGGTCAGAAGCAGCCTACCACGGTGCAAATCCAGCCTTGTCCCCAGGTAATATGTAATAGCGGCTGTTTCTCTTTGTAAAATGGGCATGGTGATACAGTCCTTTAGCTAAAACTGTTGACTCCAGGGGTGTTTTGAAATTCAGATTTTATTGAGAAGCTACACACACATGTATCTGTACACATGTGTATGTTTATATAAAATATGTATATGTATACATACATATTTTCATCTATAAATCTATATCACACACATACCCCTTATATTATGCGCTATATCTACCACCTCAATCAAATATACTAACACTTCCCAGCAACAACTATGAATAGTTACATCGAATGAGTTAAATAAAGATTGTATATAGCCTCAGGGAGATTCACAGCAGACTTTGTCAACCAATGAATTTGTTGTGGAACAATCAAACAAACAAACTTGATTTCCACAGCTTTCTGTACTTTGGGGTTGTAGAGAAGGGGTCAGGAGCCTATAGTAATAGTCACCTGTCTCATAGGGTACTTCTTAGGCTTAGATTAATAAAAGTAAAGTGTCTACAAAGTGCCTGGTGTTGGGGACCAGCTTCGACACCACCAAACACCAGCTTCGACATTGCCACCAAAGTCCGGTGGCAATGAAGGAATGAGAAGAGACAGTTTAAGAGTGCATAAAGAGTGGGGGCCAGGGGGCCAGTTGCAAAATGGAAGCTGCAAAAGGCCCAGAGTTCTGGTCTCCACACTATTTATTGAGTACAATCACTCAGACCTAAGAAGCAGATGTTCAGGGAGAAACAGTGAAAGGGAGGCAGTACGTCATAGGCGTAATCTATAGCAATAGTGGTTTAAATGAATCTCCTTTGTGCTCAAACAGTGTATCTTTAACTTATTGGACAGCAGCTAGTGGGAGTGGGCTTAACTAGGAGCCTGCACGTCTGTCCACATTCCAGTGCTTCAAAGGAGTGTCTTTCTCCTTCAACACAGTGTTTACAGATAAGAGAGGTTATAGATAAGTTGTGCTCAGAGCATGGGAACATAATGGCAATAACGCTTCCCTCCTTAGAGGCTTTTTGTGACTTTCCACAACTTAGTGTCCCATTTTTTTTTTTTTCCCGAGATGGAGTCTCGCTGTGTCGTCCAGGCTGGAGTACAGTGGCGCGATCTCAGCTCACCGCAAGCTCCACCTCCCGGGTTCACGCCATTCTCCTGCCTCAGCCTCCTGAGTAGCTGGGACTACAGGCGCCCGCCACCATGCCCGGCTAATTTTTTTTGTATTTTTAGTAGAGAAGGGGTTTCACCATGTTAGCCAGGATGGTCTCGATCTCCTGACCTCGTGATCCGCCCACCTCAGCCTCCCAGAGTGCTGGGATTACAGGCATGAGCCACCGCGCCAGGCCGTGTCCAATATTTTTATGGCCAGTTTATACGGGAACCCCAGAAGCACTTTTCCCAACACCTAGGACCTAGTAAATGCTAAACAACTGTTAGTTCTTAATATTTCAGTGTTATCTACTCAAAGGAAAAGAAATCAACATATCAAAAAGATGCCTTATTTATTGTGGCACTATTCACACTAGCAAAGATATGGAATTACCCTAAGTGCCCTAATGGATGACTGGATAAAGAAAATGTGGTATATATACACAGTGGAATACTATTCAGTCAGGAAAAAAAAAATGAAATCATGTCATTTGCGGCAACATGGATGGAACCGGAAGTCATTATCTTAAGTGAAACAAGCCAGACCAGAAAGTCAAATACCAAATGTTCTCACCCATAAAAGGGTGTTAAAAAATGTGTACACATGGGCCAGGCGCAGTGGTTCACGCCTATAATCCCAGCACTCTGGGAGGCAGAGGCGGGCAGATGACCTGAGGTCAGGAGTTCGAGACCAGCCTGGACAACATGGCGAAACTGCGTCTCTACTAAAAATATAAAAAGTAGCTGCGTGTAATCCCAGCTACTCGGGACACTGAGGCAGCAGAATCACTTGAACCCAGGAGGCAGAGGTTGCAGTGAGCTGAGATCGTGCCATTGCATTCCAGGCTGGGCGACAAGAATGAGACCCCATCTCAAAAAAAAAAAAAAAATGTGTACACATGGACATAGCAAAATAATAGACAATGGAGACTCTTAAGGGTGAGAGGATGGGAGGGGGTGGATGATGAGAAATTACTTAACGGGTACAATATACATTATTTGGCTGATGGGTATCCTAAAGCCCTAACTTGGCCGCTGTGAAATCTATGCATGTAACAAAATTGCTCTTGTGCTCCATGAATTTATAGAAATAAAAAAATTTCAGTGGGTGTAGAGGAGGGACTTTTTGCAGCAGCAGAGCTCAACTTGAGGGTAGAGCAAGAGGAGAGTGTGGGTCCATGATCCTTTTATCTGAGATTTTGCGCCGGGACGCTCCTTCATTCTCCCAAGGTGAGCCTTCCCACTCCTTGGTCATGGGCAACCCCCAGAGCCGACCTGGGGCACAGAAGCTGAACTCCTGCTTCCGGAAGTAGGCAGGAGTGGGCAGGGGTAAGGGTCAGCCCTTGAGTCCCCTCCTTGGTCCCCCTACAGGAAAGACAACAGCAGACGACTCGCTCCCTGTCCTCCTGGAGCACAGAAGAGAGGAGATCAGAGCCAAGCAGGACTTCTACCAGTGAGGGGGGGGGTGGCAGAGTCTGGGCGCCCGGCAGGGGTCCAGGGAGGTGGGGGTCAGTGATGGCTCTGGCCCTTTGCCCTGGGGTGGTGTACAGGCATGAGGGTCACATCTCGGTTTCCCTTGCAGCTGGCGAGTCTTTCTTCCTGGCTTACCCAACTATGTGCACATTCCCAGTTACCGCCCTCCGGTCCGGAGGCATCGCAACCCCAACCGGCCTGAGTAAGGACCCGAAGCTGCGCTGGGCCCCTCCCATGGTTTTCCCCTGGACGCCTGCCTCCTCCCCGCCCCCTGGATCCCAGCTGCCCTGCGCTTCTCCCCACAGGTGGAATGGCTATATTCCGGGATTCCCAATTCTCATCAACTTTAAGGCCACCAAGTTCCTGAACTTAAATCTCCGCTACTCCTTCCTCAAGACAGCCTCCTTCTTCGTCCGCCTGGGGCCCATGTGAGTGTGTGTGAGTGACGGGAGAACAGGGCTCCTGCAAGGACTATTCCTCTCCCCCCACCTTGGCGGCCTCCAAGACAACCCCAGAGGTTGGAATGGCCAGGAAGGCAGAGGGAGCTGAAACGCAAACCCAGAAAAATCCGAGAGATGATCCCAGAGACCTAGAAATGCAAAGATCTTGAGACATGGGACCCAGAGACTTTGCGACGCACAGACCCTGAGACCCAGAGACCTAAGTGGGTGGGGCTGCTCCGCCACCCGCCCCAGCCAGCGCTTGGCAGACTCTCTGACCGCCTCTCCCTGGAATCCCATCTCCTAGGGCACTGGCTTTCAAAGTCCGCGGCCTGTTGGACTGCAAACATTCGTGGAAGAGGCTGAAGGACATTAGGAAAATTTTCCCTGGCAAGAAATCTGTCGTCTCCGGTATGGAATGGGGCGTCCGGATCCAGCAGAGGGAGTCAGGTGGTCTCCGGCTTGCTAGGCAGGACCCCCACGTGGGGGCAGTGGGACCAGAGAGGCAGCGAGGCGAGCGCGCGCCCTCTGGCGGCTTCTTGGAAAACGTCGCCCCGGGCTCCTCCCGCCGCTCAGCGCGAGGCTGGGGGCTTAGTTTTCCTCCCCGAGTCCTCTAGGTGCCCATGGTCTTCTTCTGTCCCATGCCTCTCCGTCCCCGTGGGGGGCCGGGCCTCCTTGTGACGCCCTCGCGCCGTCCTCGCAGAGTACGTGGCCGAGCACTGGGCAGAGGACACCTTCTTTGGGTACCAGTACCTCAACGGCGTCAACCCCGGCCTGATTCGCCGCTGCACGCGGATCCCAGACAAGTTCCCCGTCACAGACGACATGGTGGCTCCGTTCCTGGGCGAGGGAACGTGCTTGCAAGCGGAGCTGGAGGTGAGGCCCGCTCCGGCGGAGACCCCGGCCCCCTTTCTGGCCTCCCTCGCGGGCATCCCCCCCCTCCCCACCTGCGGCGCCCGCGCCAGTCCCAGCCCCGCCCGCACCCCGCGTCCCTGTCCCCGTCCCACCCCTGCCCCTGGTCGCCAGCGCCTTCTGCACCTGCGGCTCGGGTCACGGGCGCCCCGTATGGGCGCCTACTTGCCACCCATCGCGGCTCCCCTCCAGAAGGGGAACATTTACCTAGCCGACTACCGCATCATGGAGGGCATCCCCACCGTCGAGCTCAGCGGCCGGATGCAGCACCACTGCGCCCCACTCTGCCTGCTGCACTTCGGACCGGAGGGCAAGATGATGCCCATCGCCATCCAGGTGCCTAGGCTGTAGGCGGCGCTGCCGCTGAGCCTCTGTGTGCGCGAATGTTCCTCCGAGTGCGCGCGCGCTTATGCGAGCGTGTGGTCCTGTGTGTAGTCAGCCGTCTCTTGGTATCCTTGAGAGAGTGGTTTCAGGACCTCCCCCGGATGCCAAAATCTGCAGGTGCTCAAGTTTCTTATATAAAATGTCCCAGTATTTACATATAACTTACACACATCTTCTTGTGTGCTGGGATCACAGGTGTGAGCCACCGCGTCCGGCCCGGGCGTATTTTCTAATTCATACAAAAGCCCGGTAGGGCCTAGGAGCAGCTCAGGTTTGTATGCCCCAATAGGCTTAGGTGGAGATGCATCTTGCAAGGCGCAAGGACCGCCTCGGCAGTTCCCTGCCTCTCACCTTCTTGCTGTCTTGGTCCCCTTAGGTACAGAAGTACGAGGTGCGCTGCTCAGTGGAGCTGGGTGAGCTCTTGCTGCTGCGTGTACACAAGGAGCGCTACGCTTTCTTCCATGTTGCACTCCTGGGCTAAAGAGATTCTCCCGCCTCAGCCTCCCAAAGTGCTGGGATTACAGGTGTGAGCCACCTCGCCCGGCCATCTTGTGTATTTTAAATCCCATCTAGGCTGGGCGTGGTGGCTCACGCCTGTAATCCCAGCACTTTGGGAGACCGAGGTGGGCAGATTACCTGAGGTCAGGAATTCAAGACCAGCCTGGCCAACACGGGGAAGGCCCATCTTTACTAAAACTACAAAAATTAGCTGGGCATGGTGGGGAGGCACCTGTAATATTCGGGAGGCTGAGGCAGGAGAATCTCTTGAACCTAGGAGGTGAAGGTTGCAGTGAGTGGAGATTGTGCCAGTGTACTCCAACCTGGGTGACAGAGCAAGACTCTGTCTCAAAAAAATAAAATAAAATAAATCCTTTCTGGATTACTTATAGTACTCAATACAATACAATGTAAATGCTATGTAGATAGTTGTTATACGGTATTGTTCAGGGAATGACAAGGAAAAAAGTCTGTACACATTCACTAGACACACTTTTTTCCCCAGAATATTTTCCATAGGTTGTTGGTGGAATCCACCGCTGTGGAACCCATGGATAGAGGGCTGGCTGTACTTGTATGCCCCATGTGTGTGCGTCTGTGAGTGTGTGCATGTATATGTGTCTGTGCAGTGTGCTTGTCTCTTTGACTTCATCCATCCATCCACCTGGAAAACCAATCCCTGAAGCGGGTCAGGTCCCTACTGGAAATACTGAGATAATTAGACTTAGCCTCTGCCTTGGGAATCTGGTCTGGCAGAGGAAGCAACTAGGTGTTTCCCAGGGTCATGCGCAAGTTAGAAAGAGGCTCCCTCTGGGTGAATGGGCCAGAGCCCCAGAGCCTGATGCTGCTGGTTCCTTAATGGAAAAATGTAGGCTGGTTTCAGTGATCTGCCTGCCCCCTGAGGGGCTAGGAATCCTTGTGCAGTGCACAACCTGCACACCTGAATGTGGTGGAGGTGTAGTTGAAGTAAGGAAGTCTTGCCAGAGGATGCAGCTTGTGAGATGGTTCCTGAAGAGTAAGTGGGAGCTACCAGGTAGAGACAGGGACAAGAGGAAGATACTGCAGTCGAGCAGAGGGAATGGCAAGATCAAATGTGGGGAGGGAGAAAAGGCCCAGGGGTGCTCAGGGGACCAGTGGGACCAGAGTTTCGGAGTGTTTTCACCTTCTCAGACTCCCTTCTGTCTCCTTCCTGCAGTGGGCCCTTTATGTGTGTGGGTCTCTGCCCTCACCTAATCCTTTCTCTTTCATCACCCCTAGCTCAGCCAGACCCCCGGGCCGGATTGCCCCATCTTCCTGCCCAGTGATTCTGAGTGGGACTGGCTGCTAGCCAAGACGTGGGTGCGCTATGCGGAGTTCTACAGCCACGAGGCCATCTCCCACCTGCTGGAGACTCACCTTATTGCTGAGGCCTTCTGCCTGGCCTTGCTGAGGAACCTGCCCATGTGCCACCCCCTCTACAAGGTATAGGCTTGGGGGAAGGGGCCTGTCCCAGGCACCATGGCCCTCACCTGGCCTCGGAAAGCCCCCAGGCCCACTGTGCAGTCAAAGAGACGCCAGTCAGCCTGGGGGGGTATCTGGGGACCACAAGAGAGGGCTTGGCATGGGGACTTCCCAGAGTAAGTGGATCTGATATTGCAGAAGTGGGAAGCTGAGCTCCTTTGGGGGCCGCTTCAGCCCTTTCTCTTCATCCTCCTTGCTCTTCCCACAGCTCCTCATCCCCCACACCCGATACACCGTCCAGATCAACAGCATCGGCCGGGCCGTTCTTCTCAACGAGGGGGGGCTCTCCGCCAAGGTAAGACTTCCCGCCCCCAATCCCAACGAGACATTTGCTTTCCTCTGGCCTTTGCAGTTAGACGAAGAGCAGGACTTCCCACTTGCCTTTGGGTCATCTTGATGGGCCATGAAAGGAGGGAACTGGATGAAGTGGGTTCTCCTCTCGAGAAAGGAGCAGAGGCAGGGCTGGTGTGCTGGCCTGGAGCAGGAGAGTTCCCGGACGTGGGGTGGGCTGGGTCGGGGGTTACAGGGGCACTTACTGGGATCCTAGAGGACCTGAGGGGGGTGCCAGGGATGCCCATCCAGCTCCAGGATCTGCCTCCTCCCTCACAGGGCATGTCCCTGGGCGTGGAGGGCTTTGCTGAGGTGATGGTACGGGCTCTGTCGGAGCTCACCTATGACAGCCTCTACCTCCCCAATGACTTTGTGGAGCGTGGGGTCCAGGACTTGCCTGGATATTATTACCGCGATGACAGCTTGGCGGTGTGGAATGCACTGGAGAGGTGAGCTCGGGACAGCAGTGGGTGGCTCTCAGGGTGGATGCCTTGGGATGTTGGAGAGGGTGTGGGGAGCTTCTAGAGACCTGAGTGTGGGTCTCGTGCCATCCAGGGGCTTGGCCTTAGGGAAGGGGCCTGGGGTCTGTGTGTCCATCACACCTACACCCTCAGTCCTGCAGGCCCCTTCCTTGCTTGGCTCCCCAGCCCACCTCTGCTGGCCAGACCCCTTCTGGGATCTGAGCTGCCTGTAGGCCTTGCCCATCCCTTACAAGGGAGTGCTCTGGGTGTGTGCTGGCCTTGCCAAGCCATCCTCTCCACTTCTACCCCACAGGACTTGCCCTCCCACAGGCCTGGGGCAGCTCTGGGGCCAACAGAGGTCAGGGCATCCTGGGGGAGGTGGGAGAAGCCTGGCTGAGGAGTGGGAGGGGAGGAGGATCCAAACTGAGGCCCTGTCCCCTGGTCAGGTACGTGACGGAGATCATCACCTATTATTATCCAAGTGACGCAGCCGTGGAGGGTGACCCAGAATTGCAGTCCTGGGTGCAGGAGATATTTAAAGAGTGTCTCCTAGGGCGGGAGAGCTCAGGTATGGGCCTGGACACCTGGGCAATCAGGGGGAGCTGGGGCTGAGGGGCAGCCCCCAGGCAGGTCTGCTAGGGCCCTCCTGGGCTGGATCAGAACATGTTTTACTGTGGACTGAAGGAGACCAAATTGCTGCCTTAGGATTCTGACAGGCTCTTCTCCGGCCCCTGGAGTGGTGGCATCTCAGAGAGGCTGGGGAAGAAAGCATGGCTGGCAATGGGTCCCTGTCTGAGATTAGGGGCTGTGGGTCATCTCTGCAGAGACCTGGAGGGATCCCAGCCACACCCCAGAAACAAATCTTTGTGGACTGTGAAATGGGGGTATGAGCTCCAACAGGAAAGGGCAGGAGGCCAGGGAGCTGGCAGGAGGGAGCTGGCAGCTCCAGGAGAGCAGTGAAAGTGTCCTGAGGTCTCGCCACCTGGGTAGACATTCAACAAATATCCAGTGAGCACCCACAATGCAATACTGTGCTGATTATTGAGGAGGGAAAAGGGAAAAAGGCAGGTGGTGAGGGTGCCTGCCTTCAAGGAGTTCATAGTCTGGGGTGGCAGGTATTTCCCTAAAGAAAGTTGTGGGGAAGCCCAGGGAAGGCGCCTAACCCACCTTGGGAAGGGGTAGTGGAGAGAAGATAGGGTGGGAGCAGCAGGCTAAGATCTAGCTGAAATCTAACTTCTTGGCTAACATCTAGCTAAGATCTGCAGGATGGAGAGGTCAGCCTCAAGATGACGGAGGATGGGGATGGAGAGTTCCACATGGGAGCAGCATGTGGAAAGTTGAGAAAGCCAGAGGGAGCATAGGGAGTTCCAGGAGCTGCTTACTGCAATCACGTTCTCTGCAACTAGAGCTTAGGGTGGGACGTGGGGAGGTTCCCAATGGGCTAAGGCTGAGGCTGTGGGCAGTGGCCAGGCTGCACAGCCTAGTTAAGGGCCAGTGGGGAGCCATCGAGGGTTTTGCAAGATTAGACTTGTATGCTAGAGTATCAGGCTGCTCTGGCAGTCAGGAGACAGTTAGGGAAGCTGCCATGGTGTCCAGGAGGGAAGACTGGGGACCTGACTAGGGTGAGGGCTATGGGGACACCACAGAGAATTTCAGAGCTGGAAATGACAGGACTGGGTGATGGTTTGGGTTTGGAGGGAGGGGCCGAGGGCGACTCCACGTTTCAGGCTTTTGCAGCTGGATAAATGATGTGTGTTGTCCCTTGAGCTGGGGGCTAAAAAGAGGAGCGGTTAGGGAGGAAGATGATGAGTCTGGTTTGAATATGTGGGACTTTTGGAACCTGAGATCACTATGGCAGCCAGGACACATGGGACAACATGAAAGAGAAGCCAGCAGCTTGGTAGGGAAGAGGTGTGGGACTGAGAAATCCATCTGGAGTGGGCACAGAGTCTGGAAGGAGGTGATGGGAGGGAGTGGAGGGCGGGGGCTGGGTTGATTCGGGGCAGGACTCTTCCGAAGGAACGAAGGAACCCAGGAAAGCCTCCTGCCTCTCCCAACATCCCCAGGCCTGGGACCAGAGAGGCACCCCCAGGGAAACTGAAAGAGAGATCTGAGGGTCACAGGTTAGGCAGGGGCCAGGAGCAGCCCTGGAGGACTTCTGGCCAGGGCCTGCAGCTCTCTATCCCTAATTTTATGATCTGGATTAGGGGAGATGGGGTTCCTGCCACAGGAGGGTCACACAGTCAGGATGAGGGTACGGATGCGGCAGCTTGAAGCTTCTGCAAAACGGGGAGAGCGGGACATGGTGGCGCCCTCTGCCGGGCAGCCAGTGCCAGGGCAGGACTGACGCCGCCTGGGCTTCTCCCCCGCCGCTCAGGTTTCCCCAGGTGCTTGCGAACCGTGCCTGAGCTGATCCGATATGTCACCATAGTAATCTTCACCTGCTCTGCCAAGCACGCTGCTGTCAACACAGGCCAGGTACCAGTGCTCTCAATAGCCCAGGCCCAGCCCCAGGCCCAGACCTCCCAAATTTAGTCCGTGCCCCAACCTCAAACCCAGCCTCAGCCATAATCCCTGGTCCAGCCTCAACTTGTCTCAGCCCAAGTTCCAGCTTCAACTCCAGTCCCAACGGAAACCAAGCCTCAGCCCCAACTCTCAGCCCCAGCCCCAGTCTAACCAACCCAGCGCAGCCTCAGCGCCAAGGGCGGGGAGTCCAAGGCAGCGACTGGAGGGCAGATGGTCAGGGCATGGCAGAAGGAACTTTCCACAGTACTCTTCTTCCCGGGGTACTCTTTCACCCAGACCCGCACCTCTACCCCACTTCCAGATGGAGTTCACCGCCTGGATGCCCAACTTCCCAGCGTCCATGAGGAATCCACCGATTCAGGCTAAGGGGCTGACCACTCTGGAGACCTTCATGGACACGTTGCCGGATGTGAAGACCACGTGCATCACGCTGCTGGTGCTCTGGACCCTCAGCCGTGAGCCTGACGACAGGGTGCGAGACGGGATGGGGGACTCTGAGCACAGGGAGGGGGCCAGGAGCTGGGGGGGGGGGGGAAGGATAACTGGAGGCGTCGAGGGGGGAACAGGGAGTGAGAGACCACTGAAGCCAAAGGGTGGAGGAGCCAGGGCCACCGGCAGGAGGAGGGGGTGCTGGCCGGCCCTGGTTCCAGCTGTCCAGCTCTCTGCCCGCAGCGGCCCCTGGGACACTTCCCGGACATTCACTTCGTGGAGGAGGCCCCGCGGAGGAGCATAGAGGCGTTCCGCCAGCGCCTGAACCAGATCTCACACGACATCCGCCAGCGCAACAAGTGCCTCCCCATCCCCTACTACTACCTGGACCCGGCGCTGATTGAGAACAGCATTTCTATTTAGGAGCGCCCTTCCCCTCTCTCCTCTCCCCATCCTGTGCCCTCCTATTTTCAAAAAACAAAACACAAAAACCTCAAAAACCAAAAACCAACCAACCAAAAAACCTTCCTTTCCCTGGGTCTGGCTGTGAGTGCGCGCGGCAAGTTACTCCGGCGCTGGCGGCAGGCCTGGCGCCGCGGGCTACGGGTGCAGGCTGTGCGCGCAGCGCGCTCTCACCGCGATTCCGTTCTCTAGGTAGGAGTAGGGCAGCGCCAGGCCCCGGTTCCACTCCAGGACGTCCGCCGAGATCTGGGCCAAGCGGCTCTGTAAGGTGGCGATGCTCCGCCGCGGGGCCTTCTCAGTGCAGTGCTCCTCTGGGTAGGTGTCCAGGCTGGGAGAAGGAAAGGCTGGGACCTTGGCGGGCTGCATATTCAGCCCACAGCGATTCTGTTCCGTCTTAAGTCTCCCTACCAGGGAACTTAGTCCACCCAAGCCCAGCCCACCTAGGGGTCCTGGACCACTCCAGACCCATCCAACTTGAAACATAAACCACCTGCCCACCTCGACAAAAGACTGCGGGCCACAAGAAAGCCAGACCACTCCAAGCCTGGCTCACTCTGAAGCCCAGACCACTCTTAGCTCCATCTACTAGGAATCCACAACACCCTAAGCCACACCCAGCAGCAACCTAGCGGCTGCAAGTCCTGCCACCTAGGAGCCTAGCCTGCTAAGTGCACCCTTTCTGGTAGCCATTGTCCCCAGGATCCCTTCCTCAATGTACCCACTCTCTAGAAGCTGAGACCCCAGCCATCCCCACCTGGGGCCTTGCTTATGGTGTCCTTGGTTTCATGGCTGACCCCCCACAGGAGCACCAGGGTGTGGTGTGTGGCAGTGACCTCAGGGAGTGAGGCTGCTAGTTCCGTCTGGCCCTTGGCAGTGGGCAGGGCAAGCCACAGGATGATAGGAATACTGGGGATCCAGGTACTGAATTCAGACCGACCCCCGCATACTCAGTACAGAGCTGCCAGTGCTGCTAGGGCTGCTCCTCCCGCGACCCTGCTTGTCCCCGGGGTTGGCACTGGCTCACCTCGCCGCTGTTGATGGCAGCATGTTGGGCTGAGCAGGTGAAGATGATCATAGTGAAACACCAGATGAGCCCAGCACAGTGGCCCAGGGTGGAAGGGACCCCTCGATGGGAGGAGGGTAGAGAGACAGAGCTGAGACCCAAGAGGCTGCTGGCCTAGGGCAGTGGACAGCACCTCTGAGAGCATCTGGCTTTGAAAACCCTCCTGGAAGATCTCCCTGACCCAGGCCTGGAGCTCCGAGTCCGTGCTCACTGCTGTGTCATCCGGGCAGTAGATGTTAACAGTATTGGTCCCAAAGCTGGGGGGTCGGGAATACATGGTGACTAACACTTGGGAGCTAACACTGCACAGGGGTGTGGGTTGGAAGGGGCCACTGAGACCTGCTGCCCACAAAGGAGGAAACTGAGGCCAAGGAAGGAAAACGGCCAACCACAGAGTGAATTGTGGAGCCGAGATCAAACCGAGAGGCTGTGGTCTTCACCACGGCATGCAAACAGAGGCCCCAGGGCCATGACTGATCTGCAGATGTGTTTTGATCAGCCGGCAAGGTTTTTCTGTTTGTTTTTCAAGTTGAATCACTTGCCAACATTTAAATATTAGAAGATGTCTGGTTTCTGCTGAAAAATCAGAAGATCTGGTCACAGTGATAGCTGGGTCACCACTGTCCCTGTCAGACAAACGTGAGTTCCCCACTGGCCACGGTCCCTGCCCATTCTTCTTCCTTAGCTTTGCTCACTGGTCCTGCAGGCATTTGGATTCCAAACCACAGGGAAGGATGAGACACCAGGCCCATCTGCGTTGGGACCATCTGATTGGGTTCATTGCCTCCACTGGTTCCCAAAGGGCCCTCCATCCCCAGCCATTGTAGGATGTGCGGACCCCCTGCTGGGGAAGGAGCTCCTGCTTCGGATGTTCATATAGGGGGAGTCCCTGAGGACTTCAAGGGGGAGGTGGGACATGAGTTGAGCTTGTAGCCAGGGCAGAATTTGAATTGGGAGAGAGGGAGAAATTAGGGTGCCTCATCTCCCTAGACCCCATGTGTGCTGAGGCGGAAGAATGGAAGTAGGGGCAGATTTTAGAGGGGCTAAGCTGCAGGGAATGCAGCATTGCATGTGGCGAGCCACTGGGCACCACTCGTGGCTAATGGGCAGCGGCACCGCCATCAATCTCAGTGCTGGTGGGAGGTCATTATGCAGGCTGGTGGCAGGAGCTGGGAAACCGCAGGAGGCCAGATGTTAAGAGGATCTGGCCATTGGCGTGGAGG
Source organism: Rhinopithecus roxellana (assembly GCF_007565055.1). Lineage (NCBI taxonomy): Eukaryota > Metazoa > Chordata > Mammalia > Primates > Cercopithecidae > Rhinopithecus > Rhinopithecus roxellana. Next base: position 70,318,885 of record NC_044567.1, on the reverse strand, counting down.
CCACAGCTATACCCCAAGGCAGTCTCCTATGAGGAATATTTCAATGGAGAAACCTGGAGACACAGTGACTTTATCTATGGGGTAAATAATAATCTTTTTTTTTTTTTTGAGATGGAGTTTTGCTCTTGTTGCCCAGGCTGGAGTGCAGTAGCACAATCTTGCTCACTGCAACCTCCACCTCCCGGGTTCAAGTGATTCTCCTGCTTCAGCCTCCCCAGTAGCTGGGTTTGCAGGCGCCCGCCACTACACTCAGCTAACTTTTGTATTTTTAGTAGAGATGGGGTTTTGCCACATAGGCCAGGCTGGTCTTGAACTCCTGACTTCAAATGATCCACCCGCCTCGGCCTCCCAAAGTCCTGGGATTACAGGTGTGAGCCACCGAGCCTGGCATAATAATCTTAATAGCTAATCTCAGAGAGCACTTTCTGTGCACTGGGGTGTGTTCTTAGGGTTTTGCATTTAATAACAATAATAAGCTATACCATAGGTGCTCTTATTATCCTCATTGTCAGATGAAGAAACCAGCACAGAGAGATTAAATAACTTGCCCAAGGTCACACAGCTGGGAAGGATGAAGAGTAAGCCGGAAGGGCTTGGAGACAGCAGTGTGTTTGGGCAGGAGGCTGGGGGAAGGGGTATAGGGGAGGGTGAGAGGGTTGGAGCCCTCAGGCCCCAGGGGAATGTCACCTCTCTATGGCTGCCCAGATCTGGAATGTAGTAGTGGGCGAGGTCCTGGACCTTGAGGTCAGCCAGTTGGTGGGACAGGTACAGGGAGTGGTAGGTGGCAGCTGCCAGTCCTTTGTTGATCAGCTCCAGGCAGCCCACCTGTCCCAACGACTGACTGTAATAAGCAGAGAGCCCATTCCTGCTGCTAGCAGGGGCTCTGGACCAAATCTCAGGCCTCCCCTGGCCCTCTGTGCTCCCCACAAGATCCCAGGCCTCCAGGGCTTTGACCTGGTGGATGAGCTTTCCTGGTACAAATAGCCCAGTGCTGGGTGGATGTTGATGTGGAAGGTGCAGAAGAAAGGGGAAGCCGGAGTCAGAGGTCAGATCAGGCAGCCCTGGGTCTCCCACAGCTGTGGGCACTGAGAGGAGGGCTCCTCCCTGCCTTGAAAATGGGTGGCTCATGGGCAGCTGTGCAGTATGGACAAAGCAAAGGCTCCAGCACAAAGTGGGTTCGGAGTAGATGAGTGACCGTCTTGTGCACCAGGAACTTTGAGGGTCACACCCAGGTCTTGTCCAGGAACCAGTCCTCAGCTGGGTCACTGGGCAGGAAGATGGGGCTGTCCAGGCTGGGTGTCTGAGTGAGCTGGAGTGGGGGCACAGGAGAGGGCAGGCATTGGGCAGAAACTGGGGAAGGGCAGCCCGTCATCATGTCCATGGGGCCAGAATAAGGGAGGAGAGCACCCCTCATATTGTCTTATGCCCAATTTCAGCCTCGAACGAAAGAAGAAGTGAAAACTAAAAGGCAGAAATGAAATCCACAGGCAGACAGCCCGGCATCACACCCTGGGCCTGGTAGTTAAAGATCGACCCCTGACCTAATCGGTTATGTTATCTATAGATTCCAGACATTGTATGGAAAAGCACTGTGAAATCCTGGTCCTGTTCTGTTCCGTTCTAATTGCCGGTGCATGCAGCCCCCGGTCACGTAGCCCCTGCTTGCTCAATCGATCACGTGCCTCTCACGTGCGCCCCCTTAGAGTTGTAAGCCCTTAAAAGGGACAGGAATTGCTCACTCGGGGAGCTCGTTTTTTGAGATGTGAGTCTTGCCGATGGTTCCGGCCCAATAAAGCCCTTCCTTCTTTAACTTGGTGTCTGAGGGGTTTTGTCTGCCACTCGTCCTGCTACAAAATCACACGGTCAACTTCTTTACCAGCTGTGTGACCTTGGGAAAGTTTATTAACCTCTCTGTGATTCAGGTTCCTCATTAGTAAGACCAGGTTGATGAGAATAATCTCTTTGAGAGGTGAAATTACCCAAGGCACTGTGTTGGCTGACTTCCCTGTACCAGTCCAGCCATTCAGATCTCCAGTTGTGTGGGGCAGACCGAAAGGATGGGAAGGGAGGGTGTGGACACCTCTCCTGAAGGGGTTATGGTTTTAACTATTGGGAACACGGTTGAACTGCCAAAGATGCATGACTCAGTAGAATCGATTCTGACACCCCGTCAGGGTGCAATTTGTTGAGTTTCATAACATTTCTATCAAGATAGAAATCAAAGATGACAATACAGAGAAACAAACTTGAGAGGAGCTGACAAACAAACTTGAGAGGCGATGTCACCAGGCACAGTGGCATTGGGAGGAGGCAACCTTTCAGTCATTCCGAGGATCTAATAGACTTCCGCCACCCCACCCACCAGCCCCCCAGGGCCCTGCCTTGCTGACCAGAATGGCAAGGGGTGGCAAGGACCCGTTGTCGTTAGGATGCTGGTGCAGCAGGATCAGGGTGCAGTCATGAATGAGGGCCTCCCATGACTGATGCTGGGGTAGAGGCCTGAGAGGATGGCATGGTCCACCAGGTACAGAGAGCCCCTTAAGGGGAGGAGTGGAGGAGGAGGAGGGCCGAGCAGGCTTGGGTGAGGAAGGGGGAGTTATTATAAACCTGGGAGTATTTCACTTAAAGGAACTTCATTCTCTGGAGCCAGTGGGGTGTTCCAACTCAGAGCCACTTTCTGGTCCCAAAGAGAGAAGCACTTCCCCTCTTCCCCCACCCGAGTATTGAAGGTGACTCTGCTGTGGCCAGGCCCAAGCATCAACAAGAGACAGTGAGAGAAGCGCACCCTGCTGGAGGTCAGCACAAAATGCACCCTCCTGGGGTCGCTGCACACCCCATCCCAGTAGCCCACGGATGGGAGCAGTAACTCTGCGGGGCACTCAGATGAGCTGCAGAGCATCCTCGGAAACCATGGCAACCAACGCATCACTATGGCTTCTGTGCTGGGAGGGCCTGCCAATGCATGGCGCCTGGCAAAATAGCAGGAGAGAGCACATTCCTCACTCAGCCCTGCCCCTCAGCCCTCGCCATCTCAGAACAATGTCCCTCCCTCCACTGGCGCCTGCTCAGCCTGCAGACTGGTCCCAGGGTCCGGCGTGGGGACCATCCTGGCATCGGCAACCAGGAGATTATTTGGGAGACAGTGATGGCGGTGGATCAGGATGGAGTTGAGGTCATTCAGGAACTGGGAGGTGAAGGAGGCGAAAAAATTGTCCTCATCGTCCTTCCGGTCTCAAATGCATACTCTGCAGAGGGTGGGTGTGGGGAGGGTCACCCTGGTCTTCCGCCTGCAGCACGGCCACCACTTTCAGACCCATCTCCAACTTCCCAGCATAGCCACTTCCTGATGCTGACGGCTGGGCTGGGCTGGGCTCCCCTCCTCCCTACCACAACGGGTTGGATGACTTCACTTTTCCAAGTGGTTTTCTTAGAAAACAAAGGATTGCAGGTTTGGGTTCTGCCTGAGGAGTCACCTGAGCTCCCTTGGCCCCACCCGTTTTGGAGGAAGCCTAACACGCTGTGTGATGTGCACTAAGACCTCACCTAGGATGAGAAGAATTTGAAAAAACTGGAGTATTAAAGAATGCTGGATACCAGCACGGCCCAACCTTTCCGGCTTCCGCTCCACAGAGCCCTTTCAATTCCCTGCCAAAACTCACCAGTCCCAGGTCCCATTCTCCTGCTACTTTGCCACAAGGCAGTGTGGATGATTTGTTCAACGAAAGTGATCATTCAATAAGAGGTTGCATTGCTTTGGGGCATGGCACTGGTGCTAGGATTTCTGAACCAAGAGTTTGACCTGTATAGTTTAAATGCATCGGGCACCCAGCGGGGACAAGGATATCAGACAGTCAGCACTACTGAATCTTCCAGCTTGGTTTGTTTATTTATTTATTTTGAGACAGAGCTTCGCTCTTTTGCCCAGGCTGGAGTGAAGTGGCGCAATCTTGGCTCACTGCAACCTCTGCCTCCCAGATTCAAGCGATTCTCCTGCCTCAGCCTCCTGAGTAGCTGAGATTACAGGCACCTGCCACCATGCCTGGCTAATTTTTGTATTTTTAGTAGAGACAGGGTTTTGCCTTGTTGATCAGGCTGGTCTCAAACCCCTCACCTCAGGTGATCCACCTGCCTCAGCCTCCAGCTTGGCCCCTTCCCTTCCCTCTCTCCCTCCCTACTTCCCCTCCCCTCTCTCTCTCTCTTTCTTCTTCTTCTTTTCTTTTCTTTTTTTTTTTTTGAGACAGAGTCTCACTCTTTCCCCCAGGCTGGAGTGCAGTGGCGCGATCTCAGCTCACTGCAACCTCCACCTCCCGGGTTCACGCCATTTTTCTGCCTCAGCCTTCAGAGTAGCTGGGACTACAGGCGCCCACCACCACCCCTGGCTAATTTTGTTTCTGTATTTTTAGTAGAGACGGAGTTTCACCGTGTTAGCCAGGATGGTCTCGATCTCCTGACCTCGTGATCAGCCTGCCTCGGCCTCCCAAAATGCTGGGATTACAGGAGTGAGCCACCGCGCCCCGCCCAAGCTTGGTTTATTTTCAAGTCTGCGTGCGTAGGCCCCCAAGCAAGAAGGCACAATTTTGGAAGGAAAAAGTCTTTCTGCTTCAGCCTTTTTTTCCCTCTAAATTGCTGAGGCTATTCAAGGGACAGGTGTTCCCAGTGTTGGGGACAGTTTGAAGAAGTAGGTATGAAGGGGGTGTAGAGAAGTACACAGACCCCAATCCCCTGACTGAATTTCAGCTGCCTCAGGAGCTTGGCTTCCTGTGGGATCGGGGTCATGGGTATCCAGAGAGGGCACAAAAGGAGCATTGGTGCTTGCCTTTGCAAAGAAGCGAAGTTGTTAGAACTTACTTTAGCCATTCTTTTGAAAGCCCTGATAGGTGAGAATGGCTGGGCGAACATGGGCATTACCCTGTGATGAGAGAGGACATGTTGGGTGGGGCATCCTCCCAGGGTCCTTCAGCCCTGACCTTCCCACACAGAAGCCACTGCTGGGCCAGGCGTGGTGGCTCACGCCTGTAATCCCAACACTTTTGGAGACTGAGGCAGGCGGATCAGGAGGTCGGAGTTTGAGACCAGCCTCACCAACATGGTGAAACCCCGTATCTCTTAAAAATACAAAAATTAGCCGGGCGTGGTGGTGGGCGCCTGTAGTTCCAGCTACTCAGGAGGCTGAGGCAGAAGAATTGCTTGAACCCAGGAGGTGGAGGTTGCAGGGAGCCGAGATCACACCACTGTACTCCAGCCTGGGTGACAGAGCAAGACTCCGTCTCAAAAAAAAAAAAAAAAAAAAAAAAAGCAGCAGCCACCCTGCTGGCAGCACAATGGCAGGCTTCTCAGGGTAGAAATGAGCTTCTTCAAAGGACAGGGGGAACTGGTGGCAGCACAGAACAAGTCCTGTGATTTCCAGAATGTTCTAATTTTGGCTTTCTGGTTCTCAGTCCCACAAGGTGGCCACCAAGGACCCTCTGGCCCTGCTGCAGCCTCCTCGCCCTTCCTCCCTCATACTGTGGACTTGACACCTTGGTGTGGGGAAGACGTAGGTGCACTGATCCTATTCAGGCTTTTCCAGGGCCCTGGCTGTCCAGCAGTCCTGCAGCTTCAGGGCAATGTTCCTGCAGAAAGAAAGACAGAATGGCACGGGCTGCCGAGGGGATCCAGGTGCAGAGAGGGAGATCTTAGCCCCCAGCCTCTCCCCTCCTCTCCCAGACCTGGGGTGGGAGCGTCTCTGAACCAGAGTGTTGGCCAGCCCCTGGCCTCTGCATCTGCTTTGCCTCTTCCCCCAGGGATGAAGAAGCCCTGCCCACTCCACCTTCCCCCCAAGGCAGACCCTGCTTCAGCCCCTGAGGTCGTCCCCATCCTTTCACCAAGCCCCAACTCAACAGCCCAGGCCAGAGGGGGCCAAAGAGTAAAGCTGGTGGGAAGAGGAAAGAGAAGCCACAGCCACACCCCCGCCAATACTGGGCCATGGTGTTCTGCCCCCAACACCTCTGCTTCACAGGCCTGTTCTCTTTCCACCAGCTTCTCCCTCTTCCACTCACTGATCTACCACTCAACTTCCACACCTAATCCTCTTGTCAGAGCCGGTGCTCCCATCTCCCCCACTTATCTTCCCCCCCACCTCCCTGAGGGTGGTTCCTCCCAACCATCCCACCTTGTCCTTCCCGTGCCCCTCATGTCACCTTTTCTTCCTTCCTCCTCCCCACTGTGTCCACACCAACCCCCCTCCCCTGACCTATGACCACCTTGACCTCCCTCACTCCCTCCATGCCCCTCCTGCAGCCCTGGCCTGGCCCCGACCCTCGCCTGCCCCCTCCAGCCACTGGTAGCAGGGGGAGCGGAGGGGGTCCCCAGCGGCATCAGCTGGACCCAGCGGCAGATCCCGGAGTCCCGGGCCAGACCTAGTGGGCCACGCAGCGCTGGGGGGAGGGGAGGGGAGGTGTGGGGGGAGGGGACGGGAGGCGTGGGGGAGGAGCGGAGGTAGGGGGAGGGGAGGTGGGGTGGGGCAGGGGACACCTTGTGCAAGCATGGCAGCAGCACTGAAGTCCTCTGGGAGCATCAGCTGGAGGTCTTCCCTGGGGGGGCGGGGGAGTGGGCAGAGGGAGAAGGCATAGTAAACAGTGGCTTATTACCTTTTGTTCCCTAGGACGCTTCCCCTTTCCACACTCTCATTCCGGAGCTCATCATAAGCAACTTCCACAATTCTGGATGTTCTGGACCCATGGCCGGACTAATTATTTTTGGTTGAGGGGGAGCAGTACCCTTATCTTCCCACTTTAACGGGTATATCGATTCAAATCTTCTAACTAAAGTGGGGGGAGTATATGGATCATTTCTATATTCAATCATAAAGGAGTCCTCAGTGCACCCAGCATTTTTGTCTGGTGCAATTTCCAGCAAAAGATTCCTTAGGAGCCCAGTCTATAATGACCCCAGGAGAATCACTTTGCAAAACTATTGCATTATCTGCCACACAAACCTCCCAAGTCAGAATTTCTCATTTTTCTGACCATTCTGGATTCCTTTTAGGGCAAGGCAATCCCTTAGGCTTGTAATTTTGGACTTTTATATTTGAGCAGTGATAACCACCCCCATATGTTTTCACAGTCATGATGGGTTGAGAAGACATTCCGCTCACTACATGGTAACTAGGTTGAGAACGATTATGAGGAGGTACGTAGACCATCCAACTTTGTATTTGTAATGGCAAACATCCAGGAGCAATTCCTAAACAAACAGGAGGGTATTTACACCCAATTGTCACATTTATTAACGTGCCCTCCTCTTCAGGATATGCAGGGCAATGACCATCAGTGGCCCAGGCATCCAGATACTACCATTTGTATAAACTTCAATAGGGTAGTCCATCCAAGTGACAGGTCTAATCAAAGGAGGAGATGAAACATAAGCCCAATAGGTAAAATTTTGCTTAGCTGGGGCCGGGTGCAGTGGCTCATGCCTGTAATCCCAGCACTTTGGGAGGCCGAGACAGGCGGATCACGAGGTCAGGAGATCGAGACCATCCTGGCTAACATGGTGAAACCCGGTCTTTACTAAAAATACAAAAAAATTAGCTGGGCACGGTGGCGGGCGCCTGTAGTCCCAGCTACTTGGGAGGCTGAGGCAGGAGAATGGCGTGAACCCGGGGGCAGAGCTTGCAGTGAGTGAAGATCGTGCCACTGCACTCCAGCCTGGGCCACAGAGCGAGGCTCCATCTCAAAAAAAAAAAAAAAAATTTTTTTTTTTCCTTAGCTGAAACAGCAGGGAGACTTACTGTCGTTGGGATTTACCAACATGGCAGCCAAGATCATATTGTCTGGTGTAATTGCTAATCGCTAGTTGTTTCTCCTTTAGGCTGTCCTCTGCCAATTGAGTCAGCTTCTTTATCTGTCCCCATGTCGGTGATGAAGCCTGGCGAGTCTTCTCCTGGTCTTCAATTTTTTCTCCGAGATGCTCAGTTTCACCATTTTCCTCAGCTCCCAAAAAGACAGGTCAAAGGGACCGGTCTCCTTTCTCTTTTGATTCTTTCCTTTCTTCTGTCTGGTTGATGTAATGTTCATTGTAGAATTTTAAATGTCTATCGGGTATCCAAATGGGTGTTTGATTGTCTCCTGTTGAAACACAAGCAAAACCCCTTCCCCAAGTAATGATTTTTCTCTGTTCTTGAGTTTTGGTTCTGGTATCCTTCCACCAGACCGTTTTTCCTTTCTGTGGCACACCCATGACTGCAAAACAAGATAATAAATGTCCTTTTACATGAGCTGTGCTTTCTCCAGTTTGGCATGTAGCCCAGATAAACCGAGAAAAAGTTTTTTTTTTTTTTTTTTTTTTTTTTTTTTTTTTTTTTTTTGTATTTTTTAGTAGAGACGGGGTTTCACCGTGTTCGCCAGGATGGTCTCGATCTCCTGACCTCGTGATCCGCCTGTCTCGGCCTCCCAAAGTGCTGGGATTACAGGCTTGAGCCACCGCGCCTGGCCGAAAAAGTTTTAACTGTAACATGTACGAAAGAAAGTTTTCCGAATGATGGGACATGAGTCACTTCCATTTGCCACACTGCATTCGGTTGAAGCCCCCTAGGGTTAACTTCAGGTTTTTGGGTTGGTAGCTGTAGGACCTGGCACTGAGGATGTTGTACTATATTTTAAGCTTGTTTCCAGATCAATGAATATTTATTTTTTAATCCAGCAGCATTTACATGAGTTAGGGAATGGAATTTTTCAGCTTCTGTTTGTCACACGCGTCCGTGTGAAGAGACCACCAAACAGACTTTGTGTGAGCAACTAGGCTGTTTATTTCACCTGGGTGCAGGTGGGCTGAGTCCGAAAAGTCAGTGAAGGGAGTTAGGGGTGGGGCCGTTTTATAGGATTTGGGTAGGTAGTGGAAAATTACAGTCAAAGGGGTTGTTTTCTGGCGGGCAGGGGCCGGGCGGGGTGGGGGGGGTCACAAGATGCTCAGTTGGGGAGCTTCTGAGCCGGGAGAAGGAATTTCACAAGGTCATGTCATCAGTTAAGGCAGGAACTAGCCATTTTCACTTATTTTGTGATTCTTCAGTTGCTTCAGGCTATCTGGATGTGTCCGTGCAGGTCACAGGGGATATGATGGCTTAGCTCGGGCTCAGAGGCCTGACACTGTGAGAACAGGTGTCACTAATAAATTTACTTGATTACTTAATTGGGTTAAAGGTCCTGGTAAGTTTGTGTGAGCCTGAATATGTGTAATATAAAAGGGAAAATTTTGAGCCCTAACTGCTTGTTGAAGTGAACTAAACAAGGAATTTAACGGATCATCAGCAATAGGTTTTACTAAAGCTGTTTTTTTTTACCATTTTGGCAGCCTGCACTACATAAGCAGAGTCAGAGATTACATTAACAGGTCGATTAAAATCTTCTAATATGGATATAACTGTTTGTAGCTCAGCTCTTTGTGCAGAATGAAACTGAGTTTGAATAACCTTTTCTTCTGGTCCTGTATAAGCTGCTTCTCCATTCTGAGAGCCACTAGTCAAGATAGTTACAGCTCCCTCCAAAGGAATGGAACTAGTTATTTTGGGTAAAATTCAGGTAGTCAATTTTAGGAACTGAAAAATTTTAGTTTCAGGGTAATGATTATCTATATTACCAACAAACTCAGCCAGATTTGACTGCCATTTTGACAAATTAATAAAGGGTTGTTTGACCTGTGCTTTGTTTAAAGGAACTACAATTTTATCTGGATCGGTGCCAGTGAGTCTGACTATTCTCAATTGTACTTGGCCTATAAGAATAGCTATTTGATCTAGATAAATTGAGAAAGTTCCAGTTGTACTGTGAGGTAAAAAGGACCATTTAACTAAGTCAACATTTTGAACAATCACTCCTGTAGGAGAATGGAGAGGAGGGAACACCAGGAGCTGTAATGGAACACTAGGATCTCTTCTATCGACTTGAGCACTTTGAATTTTTCTCCTCAATCATTTGTAATTCTTCAGGGGCAGCAGGTGTCAGAGTTCTTTTGCTATGTAAATTTGGATCCCCTCTTAGCAAATCAAACAGGTTAGACATTGCGTAGGGGAATTCCTAAAGTAGGTCTTATCCAATTAATGTCACCTAATAATTTTTGGAAATCATTTACGGTTTTTAAGGACTCTTTACGAATTTCCACCTTTTGAGGCTTTACTGCTTTCTCCTCTACCCTCATTCCCAGGTAATGATAGGGTGTAGTAGTTTGGATCTTATTGGGTGCTACAGCGAGATCTGTTAAGTCTCACCACTTCTTGTAGCATAGCAAAAGAGTCAATCAGTCTGTCCCTGCTTGCAGCAGCACATAAAATGTCATCAACATAATGAGTGATATAACAATCAGGAAACTGATTCCTGACAAACTGAATAACCTTTCCAACAAAAGTTTGACAAATTGTAGGACTATTTAACATTCTTTGGGGTAAAACTTTCCATTGATATCTAGTAGATGGCTCCTTGTTATTTATGGCAGGTATTGTAAACGCAAATTTCTCAAAATCCTGAGGATCCAAAGGAATAGTAAATAAGCAATCTTTTAGTTCAATTATTACCATCGGCCATTCTTTTGGGATCATGGCCGGAGATGGCAACCCTGGTTGGAGAGCTCCCATCGGTGGAATGGCTGCGTTAACCGCTCGTAAGTCGGTCAACATGCGCCATCTACCGGAATTTTTCTGAATTACAAAAACTGGGGAGTTCCACGGTGAAAAAGGTTCAATACGTCCTTTGTCTAATTGCTCTTTTGCCAATGAATTTAATGCCTCCAGTTTTTGTTGAGGAAGCGGCCACTGATCAACTCAAACAGGTTTTTGAGTTTTCCATTTTAATGGAATGGGCTTTCGAGGCTCAATAGTGGCCGCACCTAAAAAGGATATCCAATTCCTTTTCGGTCAAATTTAACTGAGACTTCTATCAGCTGAGTTATTCTGGCCTCTTTTTTTTTCCTAATCCTTTCCCAGGAATATACCCCATTTTGGTCATCATTCTTTGGCTCCCAGGACTGTAAATTGCAGAGGGAATGGTGAATTCTGTACTCCATTGCTGTAACAAATCTCTCCCCTACAAATTAATGGGAATGAAAATAATCCATAGGCTGGATGGTGCCTTCCTGCCCATCTGGTCCTAAACGATTAAAATTGTAGCACTTTGATAGACTTCAGATGCCGTGCCTACTCCAATCAAGCCGTAGAAGCCTGTTGTCAGGACCACGCTTTTGGCCACTGATTTAGAGCTATAATTGAAATATTAGCACCTGTGTCTACCAGCCCTTCAAACTTTTCCCGGAGTCATTGTGCACACAGGTGTGTTTTTAGAAACTTGATGTACTCAATAGGCTGCTTTTCCATCATTGTCGGTACTGCCAAAACCACCTTGTCTTTTTACTGTACTTTTTTCTACTTTTACATAAGGCAATAACAACAGCTGAGCAATTCTATCTCCTGGGTTTGCACTCCAAGGAATACCGGAACTAATGACCAATTGAATTTCTCCCACGAAATCTGAATCAATCAGCCCGGTACGAATTTGAATTCCTTTTAAGTTTAGACTAGATGTTCCTAAAACAAGTCCAACTCTCCCATCAGGTAAAGGGCCAAATACTCCAGTAGGCACTTTTTGAGGGGATTTCCCTGGAAGCAGAGAGACAGCTTTTGTGCAACATAAATCTGAGGCTGCACTCCCTGCTGTAGCTGGCGCCAATTGTGTTACTCTGGTGGTAGGGCAAGAGACAATGATGGTGGTTGGACTAGAGGCAATGACCAACTGAGGGACAAATGGCTGGAGTGGGAATGCCCCAGTGTGGAGTGGGGCCTAAGGCTGGCCTCTCTTCCTGTTTCCCCACTGCGGTTGTAACAGCTGGCCATTTTTATCAAATTTGGAGTGACACTGATTAGCTCAATGTTTACCCTTCTGGCACCTGGGACATAAGCCAGGTGGTTCTTTTGTTTGATTAGATCTTGCTTGTTTGTTTGATTTGTTCTTAAATTCCTTTTTTTGTGTCCAAATTGCCCATAATTGTAACAATTGCCTGAAAAGTTTTTAACTGGACCTCCCACTTTTAACCCTGCTAGAGCTTGAGCCATTATCATAGCCTTATGCATGATTTCACCAATTCCATTACACGCCCTGATATATTCATTAATCACATCAACTCCCACCGCAACCTTTCCTTTCACCGGGTGGATAGCTCACTGGCATTCAGGGTTAGCATTCTCAGAAGCCAATAATTCTACAATCACCTTCCTGGCACTTTCATCAGCAAGAGCCTTCTGAGCTGCATCTTGAAGGTGAGCAATGAAATCACGATATGGTTCCTTTGAGCCTTGTCTAATAGAATTAAAAGAGGGGTAAGTAGTTCCTGGATCCTGAATTTTTTCCCATGCCCTTAAACAGCAATTGCGAATGTGTTCAATGGCATCTTCTTGAAGTCCTAATTGTTGTTGTACAGTTAGCTCCCCATTGAGCCCCTATTCCTAGAAGCTGTTCAAATGTAATGGCAATAGCAGGATTAGCAGCACGGTTTTTTCCATCCTGATTTTGAGCCTCATCGGTCCCCCAAGCCTTAAACTGAAGAAATTGGGAGGGCGAAAGTGTAACTTTCGTTAAAATCTCGCAATCACACGGAGTCAATCACTTATTCTGAGCCACAGATTGCAATTAGCGATCGGACGAAAGGCGAATTGGGACCATACTGACCAACAGCTGCTTTAAGATCTTCGAGCAGCTTAAAAGAAAATGGTTCCCATACCGCCTGATGGGCTCCACCTTGCTGTCGTGGGGGTTGCAAAACTGCTGGAAACTGCCAGGCATCAAGATCTCCAGCTAATCTAGCCTGCCGAGCAGTCACCTGTAATGGCGATTCATTAACATTAGATGGCAGTGCAGCCTTATGTTGTAACTGGTGCTGCACCACGTACTCTTGGTTCCTGAGACCACAATTCATTCATTGGGGAAACAGGGCAAATTTGAGATTCAAACCCCCAAGGCTCCGAACTACATTGCTTTATTGGAGGCGGTCACTCGGGATGATCCCAATGAGGGGCCGAGGGCTCCACAAGGCCCTTCTTTGTTCTAAACATATTGGCATATACGGCTTCTCTCTTTTAGGAGCAGCTGAAGGTCTCACAGGCTCCTCAAAAGAAATTAAGTCATCTCCAGGTTTGTCTGATTTTCCTCAAAATCTTCTTCACTATCCTCTCCTCCCTCAAATTCCTTTGTATCTATATTGGCAGCAGCACCTCCTTCCTCAGAAGAAATTCTTCTGCTGGAGGATAAGCCTCATTTTCCGATGGAAACGGTTCCAAGGCTGCTTTAACTATAGCCCAGTTTGACCAGACTGTTAGAGGGATACGTTTTCCTTCCTTACACACTTGTTTTAAGGCAATTCCCACCTGTTCCCAATCTTTTAAGTCCATGGTACCATGTTCAGGAAACCAAGGACAATATTACTCTACTGTTTGAAACAGAGTAATCGAAGTTTCTGTGCTAGCCTTCATTCCCGCGCTCTTTAAGAGGAACTTCATAAAGTGTAAATCAGCAGAAGGTTTACTTTTTGATTGTCCCATGGTGTCGCTGGAATGCTCCGAGCGCACAAGCTTACTGCAAGGCCGACCACACGTTCTCGGGAGTCCCTGGACAGACCGTTCTTCGCAATGACCACACTCAGGCGTAACTTTACCTGGGTTCAAGGAGACCACGTTGGGCACCAGAGATGTAGGGGAACCAGCCCGCTACACCACCTGCAGGTTCTCCCCTTCCTGGCAGAGATGAGGGAATGAGAAAAGAAATAAAGACACAAAGTTTAAGAGTTAACAAAAGTGGATCCAAGGATCCATCGCAACGCGGAGACTGCAAAGGCCCTGAGCTCTGGGTTCCACCGATATTTGTTGAGTACAATTCTTTTTTTTTTTTTTTTTTTGAGACGGAGTCTCGCTCTGTCACCCAGGCTGGAGTGCAGTGGCCAGATCTCAGCTCACTGCAAGCTCCGCCTCCCGGGTTCACGCCATTCTCCTGCCTCAGCCTCCCGAGTAGCTGGGACTACAGGCGCCACCACCTCACCCGGCTAGTTTTATTGTATTTTTAGTAGAGACGGGGTTTCACCGTGTTAGCCAGGATGGTCTCGATCTCCTGACCTCGTGATCCACCCGTCTCGGCCTCCCAAAGTGCTGGGATTACAGGCTTGAGCCACCGCGCCTGGCCTGTTGAGTACAATTCTTTTGATCCTATAGGCTGAGGGTGGGCTGATGGTGAGGTGATCATTGGGTGAGCATAGGGAGAGGTGGCGGAGGGAGCTGCGACCATCATTAGCCAGTTAATACTACTTTCTGTTCCACTATGTACGCTAATACTCTATGTTTAACTTATAATCATCAGAGTCCAACTAAGTGGTTAACAGAACAGAACAGGACGTGAAAGCAGAGAGCCCTTCAAACCACAGGCCTGTACATCAGAGGAGTGGTCAGCTCCTGAGCACGATTAGCAGAGCCGCTGCTCTGGCTCTGGGAACGGGCGGGAGACAGCAGACTTCCTCCTTATGTCTACCACAGAGGACTTCTCCTCTTTTACAAGCAGCCTCCTACAGTACCCTCCCGGGTAATGGAGCAAGGGTCGCTTCCCTTCCCACGAGACCTTTGTTCAGGCACTCAAGGGGGAGGTTGAGCCATAAGCCAGTTTTCTTGCTCAGAGGCTCCGCAGGCTTCCTGTGATTGTTTGTTCCACTCTGTGGTCAGTGGAGCAAACTTACCGCCTGATTCTCTTATTGTTGGACTAAGCACAAGCTACACTTATGATTCATAATTATGTTAGTAAAGCACTATTCTAAAGCATATACTATTAATCTCTAAACGGGCACACTGTAGGCCGGCCCTCGACCACCTCAGCCCACATCCAAGCCCCTATTTTGACCCACACATCCCTCTCCATTTCTGCTACTTCTGTCTCTGTCCCAGGCTTCAACACCTTCTCAGGTCAGTGGGGGATGCGGGTGGGGACAGGAGAGTCTGTTTCTCATTCCCCGGGGTAGTGAGCAAAGGCATCCCTGGGATGTCCAACATGGATGTGGGGGCGGTGAGGGGAAGGCAGGCATAAAGTTAGGGAGGAGGCTGGAAGAGGACCTGGCAGAGAAAAGAATGGACTGGGGCTCTAGGCACTGTTCTGGGGTGGCACATGTGGCTCTCCCTCCAGCCTGGGAGGGATTTCAAACAAATGAAAAACATGGTTCATACAAATTAGAATGTTCACAAGTCAAATATTTTATTCGACTCAGCCAGATGGTCATGCTGGTTCCAAGAACAATTGAGGAGCCGGGCATTGATAGGCAATTTAATAAAGGAATGTTAGGATGTGATTGTTGGGTTAGATATGAAACTAGCCAACATCCTATACGGCAATAAACTACAATCTCTGGTTTATTTGCTTTCAAAAAAAAAGAACAAATCATTTACATGAACTTCCCATAAACTGAGGCCTTTATTTATAACAGACAGCAAAGTCAAACAATGGTATGCTGTGCTAGAAAATAAAACATCCTTCCCAGCACTTTGGGAGGCTGAGGTGGGTGGATCACTTGAGGTCAGGAGTTTGAGACCAACCTGGTCAACATGGCAAAACCCCATCTCCACTAAAAATGCAAAAATTATCCGGGTGTGGTGGTGGGTGCCTGTAATCCCAGCTACTCGGGAGGCTGAGGCAGGAGAATTGCTTGAACCTGGGAGGCAGAGGTTGCAGTGAGCTGAGATAGCGCCACTGCACTCCAGTCTGGGTGACACAGTGAGACTCTGTCTCAAAACCCAGAAAACCAAAACCAAAACCAAAACAACAACAAAACAAAGGACAGGCAGTTGTCCTCTTGATTCTACTTATCAGTTTTGGATAATTTTTCTTAACAAGGCTGCTCCCTGTAAGTACATCAAGCAATCAAATAGATCTCCGTTTCAGGGTTTCGCCTCTCTCTCTCTCTTAGTTTAAGGTTCTCACTTCTTTACTCCTCACTGTGGCCCTGCTATGCAATACCACTCTCCTTCTCTCCTTCTCAAGCAACAGCTAGGTGTGCATCCTTCTTTCCAGACCTTTCCTTGCCATTTCTATTGATTTACATACTTCACTTAAAAAAAAAACACACACAAGGGGGCCCGGGTGCCGTGGCTCACGCCTGTAATCCCAGCACTTTGGGGGACCGAGGTGGGCAGATCACGAGGTCAGGAGATCAAGACCATCCTGGATAACACGGTGAAACCCCGTCTCTACTAAAAATACTAAAAAATTAGCCGAGCGTGGTGGTGGGTGCCTGCAGTCCCAGCTACTCGGGAGGCTGAGGCAGGAGAATGGCATGAACCTGGGAGGTGGAGCTTGCAATGAGCCAACATCGCACCACTGCACTCCAGCCTGGGCGACAGAGCGAGACTCCGTCTCAAAAAAAAAAAAAAAAAAAAAAACAGAACAAAAAAACACAAAAGGGATCGTGTGCTTCTCATAATGTGACTTGTTTTCTACCTATATTATAGAACATCATCATTAATGCAGTCAAGTGCCAACTTGACTGCAGTGAGGAATATTGAGAGAACTGGTAAAGCGTTATTTCCCGGTGTGTCTGTGAGGGTGTTTCCAGGGGAGATTGGTGGGAGTCAGTGGGCTGGGTGGGAAACGTCCACCCTCAATGTGGGCGGGCATCATCCAATCACTGTGGGTCCTGGTGGAACAAAAAAAGGGAGAATGGGATTTCTTCCCTTTTTCTCTCTCTCGGAGCTGGGATACTCTCCTCCTCCTGCCCTTTGGTGATCAGAACCCTGGCTTTCTGGCTTTGGGACTCCAGGACCCATACCAGTGGCCCCCAACCAGTGGAAGTATTCGCAGGCATTTGGTCTTGGACTGAGAATGACACCATTGGCATCCGTGGTTCCAAAGCTTTCAGACTTGCACTGAGTCATGCTGCTACTGGCATCCAAGGGTCTCCAGCTTGCAGACAGCCTGTAGTGGGACTTCTCAGCCTCCATAATCACGTGAGCCAATTCCCCTAATTTCTCCTTGTATATCTGTCTGTAGTCATGTACCACATAATGACATTTTGATCAATGATGGACCACATGTAAAACAGTGGTCCCATAAAATTATAATGAAGCTGAAAAATTCCTAATGCCTAGTGACATCATAGCTGTCAGAATGTCATAGCACAACGCATTACTCACATGTTTGTGGTGATGCTGGTCTAAGTAAAATTTTGTGCTGCCAGTCACATAAAAGTGTACAGTAATGTCCTAGGCCCTCACATTCACTCACCATGCACTCACTGACACCCACAGCAACTTCCGGTCCTGCAGCTCCATTCATTACACCATCGGCATCCCTGGTTCCAAGGCCTTCAGTAAATGCCTTATTTAGGTGTACCACTTTTTACCTTTAACACCATATTTTTTTTTTTTTTTTTTTTTTTTTGAGACAGAGTCTCGCTCTGTCGCCCAGGCTGGATTGCAGCGGCGCAATCCTGGCTCACTGCAAGCTCCGCCTCCCGGGTTTACGCCATTCTCCTGCCTCAGCCTCCCGAGTAGCTGGGACTACAGGCGCCCGCCACCTCGCCCGGCTAGTTTTTTGTATTTTTTAGTAGAGACGGGGTTTTACCGGGTTGGCCAGGATGGTCTCGATCTCCTGACTTTGTGATCCGCCTGTCTCGGCCTCCCAAAGTGCTGGGATTGGGTTGGCCAGGATGGTATCGATCTCCTGACTTTGTGATCTGCCTGTCTCGGCCTCCCAAAGTGCTGGGATTACAGGCTTGAGCCACCGCGCCCGGCCTAACACCATATTTTAATTGTACCTTTTCAATGTGTAGATATGTTTAGATACACAGATACTTGCCATTGTGTTACAATTGCTTATAGTATTCAGCATGGTAATGTGTTGCAAGGGTTTGCAGCCTGGGAGCAACAGGCTAGACCATGTAGCTGCGGTGTGTGGTAGACGCTACCATTTGAAATTATGTAAGCACAGTCCACGGTCTTCACACAATGATGAAACCACCTAACACATTTCTCAGAACATATCCCCATCGTTAAGTAATGCATGGCTATATGTCTATTATCTATTTACTATCATCTATCTATCTATCTATCAATCAATCTATCTATCTATTATCTATCTTCTATCTATTTACTATCCATCATAGCCCAAGGAAACCACCACTCTGGAGAATTAACTGGATATCCCTAGAAGTGAATGTTCTCTGTAACAACCTTCTTTTCTCAAGGCGGGGCAGCCAGCGGAGAGTTCTAGGGCTAGGGTTGTGTGGTATGTGTGGCGGGGGCACCTCACAGGCTCACAAGCTCACAGGCCCTGGGCAGAGGAGGTGGTGGTGGCTTCTCCAAGGGTGGTTAGGGACTGACTGCTTGGATTTTCACAGCTGAGCTGCCTTGGAGGCTGCAGTTTCTCCTGGAAATGATAGTTGATCCCAAAAGATATATACTGAAACAAACACCAGTTTACTGACTCGGGTGCAACTTCCCTCCAACTCACCAGTACATCCACGCATGCAACCATCCAATCACTTTCCCTTCATCTGACATTAAACAAACATTTGTTGGGTATCAATCTGAGTCAGTGCAGCGCTGGGCACGAGGCCTAGCAAATTGAGTGAGACCCAGCTCCTGCATTCAAGAAGCTCATGGTCTGGTTGGGGAGACACACAGGTAAGTGATGGGCACCACAGGGTTTTAGGAATTATTTGTGCGTTAATTCCTCCATTCACCACGTACTTACCAAGCACCTGCAGTGTGCTAGCGCTGTGATGGGCAGTTGTGAACCTTGTCCTCCTGAAATGGAAATCCAGCAATAGAGGTCAGGATGGCTAAGTCAGCTGGAAATGCCCCTGAGGAATAGGCAATGAGGCAATAGAAGGATGAAGGAGGCACATCAGCTCATAGCTGTCCCATCTTGGCAAGGACACACATCACTCCTCTGAGAATTAGTGTTTTGGCCAGAATTAGTCACATGACCTCAACCTAACTGAAAGGCAGGCTAGGAAATGTTGGGAAGTACATGAGGTATTAGGTGAGCACAAACTCTCTCTGCTCCAGCAACCAGTGACCTCTGCTGCTCCATGTTAAGTCAAATAGCCTCTCTCATGGAACTGAATATGGAGGCAAATAATTCAAGGATGAAAAATGGTAGGAGCTTCATTATTCCTCATGGCAGTGCCTGGGGACAGCATTCATCAGTTCTTGTCCCTTGTCCCTCAGATGCCTCAAGCTTCCTGGGTTTTAGTTTCTTTCCTGTAACTGCATGATTAACTTTTTTTTTTTTTTTTTTTTTTTTGAGATGGAGTTTCGCTCTTGTTGCCCAGACTGGAGTGCATGGTGCAATCTCGGCTCACTGCAACCTCTGCCTCCTGGGTTCAAGTGATTCTCCTGCTTCAGCCTCCCAAGTAGCTGGGATTACAGGCACCTGCCACCACGCTAGGCTAATTTTTGTAGTTTTAGTAGAGACGGGGTTTCACCATATTGGTCAGGCTGGTCTTGAACTCCTGACCTCAGGTAATGCACCCACCTCGGCCTCCCAAAATGCTGGGATTATGGGTGTGAGCCACCGTGCCTGGGCTTTTTTTTTTTTTTTTTTTTGGACAAGATATTGCTCTGTTGCCCAGGCTGGAACACTGGAATGCAGTGGTGTGATTACTGCAACCACTGCCTCCCTGGATCAAGCAGTCCTCCCACCTCAGCCTTCCGAATAGCTGGGACTATAGGCGTGAGCCACTATGCCCTGCTACTTTTTACATTTTTTTGCAGAGATGGGGTCTCACTATACTGCCCAAGCTGTCTTGAACTTCTGGGCTCAGACAGTCATCCTGCCTCGGACTTCCAAAGTGTTGGGATCACAGGCGTTAGTCCCTGCGCGTGGCCTGCATAGTCAGCTCTTTAACTTCTCAAAGAACTCCGTTTCTTTTCCATTAACTCCTTTATTGTTTAAGTTAGCAGGAATTGATGGAAAGAAATTTGACAGATACATATATCTCTAAATCACTTTTGGTCTACTCACTCTCCACGAGGAATGAGCAGGTCAAATGCCGTTTGCCAGTCAGCCCTACCCCTTCTGAGGCACTGTTCTGTATTTTCCAATGGTAGTGTTTATGCAGTTATAGTATATAAATTACATTTTTGTCCACATTGTTTTATAAAAAGCAGTGAAACTGAAAAACAAAACCACTCATGCCTGCAATGTGAAGTAGTGATGGAAATCATTAGGTGACTTGTAAAGGAGGCATTTTGTTTTTACACCAAAAAAGCAAAGGCCATTTTAAAATTTGGAGAGTGCTGGTCAGGTATTTTGCAGAATGCCCCTCAATTTGGGTTTGTCTGTATTTTTCTCATTATTAGACTGTAGTTATGAGTTTCTAGAAGAAACCACAGAGGTGAGGTGCTCTTCTGACAACATTAGAGCTAAGCAACATGGTATCAGCAAGTTCGCCTGGATCTTTTATTTACTTATTTATTTATTTAGAGACAGAGTCTCTCTCTGTTGCTCAGGCTGCAATACAGCAGCACCATCTCAGCTCACTGCAACCTCTGCCTCCTGGGTTCAAGCGATTCTCCTGCCTCAGCCTCCTGAATGGCTGGGATTACAGGCGCCTGCTACCAAGCCTGGCTAGTTTTTGTACTTTTAGTAGAGATGGGGTTTTGCCACGTTGGTCTTTAACTCCTGGCCTCAAGTGATTCACCTGCCTCAGCCTCCCAAAGTGCTGGGAATACAGGTGTGAGCCACCACGCCCAGACTCACCTGGATTATTTGATTAAGGTGATGTCTACCAGGTGTCTCCACTGGAGTTATTTTTTTTTTAAAGGATACTTTTTTACCGTAACGGATGCTCACTGAATATGAGCCAGAAAAGAAACAGAATGAAAGAATGTGTATGAAATGTTGTAACTCCATCAGTGAAGATGAAATCTAGCAGCAAAGTGCGACTAGAGATATGATAATGTTTTCTGATTCTCTGGAAACAGAACCTGCTTTATAATGTACAAGTCTTTAACTTGAGGGGACGCTTTTAAGAAAGTATACACAGGCACTGCCTGCGCCGACTGGGCAGTGCGTCCTCATTCTGCCTGTTCTGCCTGGCTCCCAGTGACCCTTTTACAGTGTTTTATTCATTTTAAAGCTGAGACAGTAGGTCACAATCCACCTCTTGGGCATTTTTTGTTTTCGTTTTTGTTTTTCTGAGATGGAGTCTCACTCTGTCACCCAGGCTGGAGTGCAGTGGCACGATCTGGTCTCACTGCAACCTCCACCTCCCAGGTTCAAGTGATTCCCCTGTCTCAGCCTCTCGAGTAGTTAGGAATACAGCCACACACCACCAGACCCAATTAGTTTTTTAATTTTTATTTTTTGGTAGAGGTGGAGTCTTGCTATGTTGTCCAGGCTGGCCTTGAACTTCTGACCTCAAGTGATTCTCCTGCCTCCATCCCCCAAAGTGCTGGGATTACAGGCATGAGTCACTGTGCCCGGCCTCTTTGGCAGCCACTTCTTGGTGACTGTCCTTGAGTTTGGGTGACCATAAGGTCCAATCAGTGGAGGCTAGTGGGCCCACAGGCAGGATTATATGCCTCCCCCCACGGTTGTAAAATGCAAAACAAAACCAACTAGCAAAACCCTCAAGTGGGCTCTTCAGGCACTTTGAGGCTTACAGCCCCCAAAAGTCTCAGTGGTTCTGTCCTGAGACTGTTATTGGTGGGTTTTTTGCTTTCTGTGCTTTGATTTTGTTTCTGTTTTTTTTGTGTGTATGGTGGTGGGGGTGAGTTACAGAGTCTGGTTGTCCCAGGAGAGGCACATGGAGGCCTGTTTTTCCGAGGAGTCCTTTTCTCTGGGTGCCAGTTATCCTAGAGCGACGTGGTCAAAGGGATGTTATCCGGGCCTGTGTTCCCCTGGGGTTTAGATGGAGACGCTGTTCTCGATGAGGGGAGGGTCCAGGTAGGTGTAGGGCAGCACCAGGCCCCGGTTCCGCTCCTGGATGGCCCTCGAGATCTGGGCCAGGCGGCTCTGGAAGGCGGCGATGCTCCGCCGAGGGGCCTCCTCTGTGAAGTGCTCATCTGGATAGGTGCCCAGGGGCCTCTGGGGACCCACCACAGGCTGGGTGAGGGGGCTGCTGAGGTCCTGCATCCCAGACTCCCTGTCCCCACTATCTGAGCAGCTGCAACTTGCCTTAGCCAGCTCTGGCCCGAGCCCCCAAGCGTGGGACCTGAAGTAGCCCTTAATGGGGTCTGATCCATGTCCCTCCTCTTAAACAGATAGCCACCTAAAGCTTATCTGCAGGAAGCTTTCAGGGAATGAAAGCTCAATTCGGAATTTGCAAGGAGCACAATTACACATTCCCCTTACCACTGAGAGTGGCTCTGCATCATCGCATTTTGCCATTTGACCTTCGCTGTGAAATATCCAAGGCTCATGTGTCCCACTGGAGGGTCAGTGGGGCAAGGGGACCTGTGACCTGATGGCAGGGTTCAGTCTGGGCCAGCAGGGTAAACATCACACCTTCCCTTACCCCACTTCGGCCCAGCCTGGCCCCCAGCCCCACACTCACTTGGTCTCCAGGCTCCTTGCTCAGCAACCAGAGAGCAAGGATGACATCACATGTGGCATTGACGGGTGGGAGGGTGGCTATGAAGCCCTCACGTGTTGCCAGGCCTTTGGAGGTGGGTGGTGGCAGCTGCATGCTGGGTGGCAGGTTGGGCATCCAAGCACAGGAGTCAAACTGAAGGCCGAGAGGGCAGAATGAGGCGGAGGAGCTGTGTCACCAGCCTGCCACCCCAGGCGCTGGCCTTTCCTCACCTGCCCTGCACTGACAGCCGCATGCTTGGCTGAGCAGTTGAATATCACCATGGTGACATACTGCACCAGGGCTTCCCGGGTCGCCAGTGAGGAGGGTATACCTGTGAGGAGAGCTGGGCTGGGATGGGGCTTCCAGGGGCCTGAGGACCCTGCTGCGGAGGCTTGAGGGTGAGCCTTGAGGGTGGGGAACACGGGGATGGGGTCACTCAAATGCGCACTCTGCAGGGGGTGGGGGACACGGGGACGGGGTCACTCAAATGCATGCTTTGCAGGGGGTGGGGGACACAGGGATGGCGTCACTCAAATGCGCCTGAGGGCTGAGGTCCCCATACCTGAGCTCTCCTGGTTTAGGAAACCCTTGGAGAAGATCTCTCTGACCCAGGCCTGGAGCTCTCTGTCATCTTGGACAGACTCATCGCTTGGGTAGTAGATACCGATGATTTCAGAGACAAAGCTGCAATGCACCCAGGTTCAGGCCCAGCCTCCAACCCCAACCCACTCTGAGGAATGCCTCTGCTTAGTGTCATGAATGTCTGGCCCTCCTCCTCAACGTGAGCCTCCCTGGGGCCTCAGCTCCTTCTCTGTCTTCCCGTGTCCCTGATCAGCCCTCGGCTCTCCAGGGACGGCCCCTCACCGTTCCACTGCACCCCAGATCCGCATCCCATCATCACGGTAGTAGTAGCCTGGGATGTCTTCAACTCCTCGGGTCCGGATATCCTCAGGCAGACACAGGAGAGAATAGTTCAGCTGCTTCATGTTCCTCTGTATCAACTCAGAGAAGCCCTCGATGCCGATGCCTGTGGACTGATGGACAGGACTCTTGGGTCCTGCAGACCTTGCTCCAGAAGCAGGAGGTAGCACTGGTGTCGGGGAGACAGGCCACTCCTACCCCAGGACCTCAAATTCCTCACATTGAAGGAGTGGCCTGCCCACTCCCGCCCCAACACAGCTCTCACCCTGTCCACCACCTGGCCCGGCACGATTAGCAGCTCCCGGGCAAGCATGTTGATGTGCAGGGTGTACCGGGTGTGCGGGATCAGCAGCTGTGGGGCAGGAACGGCAGAGCTGGGGGAGGCCTGGGTCTTTCTGGCCCCAGACCTTCCCCCACAGAGGCACCAGCCCTGCAAGTCACTTGGAAAGAGGCAACAGGAATGAGAGGAGGCAGCCTGGGACAGGGGTCTGAGCCCTGGAGTTCCTGCTGGGCTCTACCAGCAGCTTGTTCTGGGAGCTCAGGTGTGCTCCTCCCTCTCCCTGAGCCTCAGGTTATTTTGTCAAATGCTGGTGCTGATGTGGCTGAGCGCTGTGTCTTCTGGCTCTGGCATCTTGTGATTTCCTAGCCCCTGGGCAGGGAAGGCACTAGGAAAACCAGGGCCTGTGGGCCTGGCAAAGTGGAGCCGTCCACCAGAGCCCACCTCTGAGTGCCAGGCCCCAGAAGCTGCAGATAGTCAGAAACAACCAGATAGGATGTAAGAGCACAGAGTAGGGCCCACATCCAGGACCCAGGAGACGTCTAGAAGGATCAGAGAATTTGAGCGGTGGCTGTGGGTGAACCCTGGGAGGGAGCCATCCTGCCCTTCACAGAGGAGATGCCTCGAATCCATGCCGTCTGGAAGTTAGCAGGGTCTAGGAAACCTACAGAACCCACCCTAGAGCACAGGGGCCTCCCACCCAGCCCTCCCCCATCCCAGAACTATCTGCAGAAAACCTGTCGGTCTCTCAAAGCCATGTTCACATTTTGGCACCTGCCACCCCCAGGCCCTTCCCTTCCTAAGATTTGGGCTTCTATGATGGCTGCTGATGCCGTCTGATCTCCCTTAAGAAGGGAGCCTCTCTGGGGTACCTCATTTATCTTACTCAGGGCCTGCTGGAGACCAGGCTCCCGGGGGGCTGTGCCGGGAGATGCTGCTGAAGCGGACGGGAGCTCCACAACCCAGCTTGCATGGATAGGGCCATGTGAGGAAAGGCTGCTTAGAAGAGGCACAGAGGCATGGGCACAGGCTGGGCCAGCTTGTCAAGCCACTGACCTTGAAGAGAGGGTGGCAGTGGGGCAGCTGGCGCAGGGTAGCCAGGGTGAAGACCTCAGGCAGCAGGTGTGAGTGCAGCAGGTGTGTGAGGGCCTCATGGAAGGAGAACTCGGCATTGCGCACCCAGGTCTTGGCCAGTAACCAGTCCCACTTGTCGTCAGTGGGCAGGAAGATGGGGCTATTGGGGCCGGGGGACTGGCTGAGCTGGGGGGAGGCGGGTGGGGAGAGAGACAGCCATGACTGTCTGCCAACCATTCAGTCTGACCCTCCTCGCCCCTGCCCTGCCCCTGCCTGACTGCAGACCTGGATGGCGAGAGGCAGCAGTGGCCCGCAGCCCGGGCTCTGGTACAGCAGGGTCATCGGGGCCGCAGAGAACTGAGGTTTCCCATTAATGACATTGGTATGGATGCCGGAGAGGATACCGTGATCCACCAAGAACAGGGAGCCCTTCTGCAGAAGAAAGGATAGCTGGGGCTACCACCTGGTTTTCTAAAGGAAGGGGGTGGGGTGGTAGAAGGGAGAGGATTCAGGGCTGGGAGAGGAGTGTGTTTCGGGAGAGTGTGCTTGGCACGCAGAACACAGTAGGTCCCTAACAAATGTGAGTGCGTCCCTCTGTCTCCAGTAGGGGAAGGGTGCGAAGGCACTGAGATGGGACTGTGAACAGCCTGGATCCCTGCACCCCTCACCTCTAGTTCAGCCTGCAGGCTGGTCCCAGGGCCCAACACTGAGGCCACCATGGCATCAGTGACGGGGAAATTCTTTGGGAGGTAGTGACAGCGGCGGATCAGGACAGGGTTGAGACCATTCAGGAACTGGGAGGCAAAGAAGGCATCCTCCTGCCAGTGCTCAAATGCGTGCTCTGCAGGGGGTGGGGGACACGGGGACGGGGTCACCCCAGCTCCCACAGGCCTCTGCCTAACCTTCACAGTGGGTCCTCGGGGTTACCTCCCCTGCCCCTTGTCCTCAGTCACTGCCTCTTCATCTAACAGCACATCGGAGTCCCCAGCCCACCCATCCCAGTGTCTGCCTAACACCCGCCCTGGATAACTCAAATGCAACATGTTGGAGACCAAATACAGATTCTTCCGACAGCTCAGGTTGGTCCCATTGCCTGATATTTGGGAAATGGCAGCTCCATCCCCACCCGGTTTGCCTACAGAGGAGACTGGGGACCTCTCTTTTTCTTTTCTTCTTTCCCCTTTTCTTTTTTTTTTTTTTCTTTCTTTCTTTTTTTTTTTTCGAGATAGGCTGTGTTGCTGTGTTGCTCAAGCTGGAGTCCAGTGGTGCGACCTCGACTCACTGCAACCTCTGCTTCCTGGGTTCAAGCAATCCTCCTGCCGCAGCCTCCCAAGTAGCTGGGATTACAAGCACACACCAGCACGCCTGGCTAACTTTTGTATTTTTGGTAGAGACAAGGTTTCTCCATGTTGCTCAGACTGGTGTCGAACTCCTGGGCTCAAGTGATCCATCTGCCTTGGCTTCCTCCTTTCCTTTCTTCCTTCCTTCCTCCCTCTCTCCCTCCCTTCTTTCCTTCTTCTCTCTCTCTCTCTCTTTCTCTCTTTACAGGGTCTCACTCTCTTGCTCGGCTGGAGTGCAGTGGGGCTGTCTCGGCTTAGTGCAACCTCCATCTCCCAGGCTTAAGCAATTCTCAGGCCTCAGCCTCTTGAGTAGCTGGGACTATAGGCACGTGCCATCACATCCGGCTGATTTTTGTATTTTTAGTAGAGATGGGGATTTGCCATGTTGGCCAGCCTGGTCTCAAACTCCTGACCTCATGCAACCCACCTACCTTGGCCTTCCAAGTGCTGGGATTACAGGTGTGAGCCACCATGCCCAGCTGGAGCCTGGGGATCTCTCTTGGTGGCACCCCCAACATATCAAATCCCATTGATTCTCCATCCTGAGTACCTCTCGGTCCACCCATCCACTCCACTGCATTGCCACTGCATTGCCACTGCCTTGCTGAGGTCACCATCCTCTGGTGACCACAGCCAGAGCCTCATAGCAGATTCTCATAGCCTCTTGCCCCCCAGTAACTCCCCCCGAGCAGTGCATAGTGACCACATTATTCCCCTGCTGGCAACCAGTCAAGCACTGGGCTGAGGAAAGACCCAAGTCCTGCCATGGCCAACACAGTCCTATGTGACCCCTGTGCACCTTCCTGCTCCTTCTATCACCCTCCTTCTCTTGCTCATTACACTTTGACCAAGAAAAGTGGTGTTTTCTTTCCTCCAAAGATGGCTGATCGTTCTATCTTCAGGGCCTTCACACTCACTGTTCCCTGAACTGCTCTCTGCCCCCACAGCCCATCCTTGGCACTGCTAAGGCCTACTCAACTTCGAGGTCTCAGCATAGTTCACCCCCTTGGGAGAGCTTTCCTGGGGCCCTCTCCAGGGTACGGCAGGTGCCCCCTTTACACACTCACTGGATCCAATGAGCATGTTTCATAGTGTAACGAATTATTTGATTTTGAGTCTAATTAACACCAACTGGCCTGCTCAACTGTGAGCCCAAGAAGAACCATGCAGCCCCTAACCCGGTGTCTGATATGCAGCAGCTCAACAAATGTCTGTTGGATTAGACGGCGTTAGAAGGTCAGGGATCCCCTCCGTCCATATTCTCTTTTGTCTCTGTGGGGAAAAGTAAGGTCTAGCAAGGGCCTGCTCAGGGTTACATAGCAAATTGGTGCTTGGTTTTCTGAGACTCTGGACAGCCACAGGAGTTGATGTCCCAGGAAAGAGGTCAGGATCCCTGGCCCAAGCTCCTCACCAGCTGCTGGGGTCTTCCGGAAGTTGAAGATCCTTTTCATCTCATTCAGACTCCTCCAGAGCCCCTTGCGGTCCAGCAACCCCTTGATTTTCATCTCTGCAAAGCTGCCAGGGGATGTGAGGGGTGGGGAGTGGGCAGGAGGCCCTGGGAGACCCTTCCCTGTCAGCCAGCCTTATGCCTCTTGGGATCCTGAACCAGCCTCTGGGCCTAAGATAGTTACTGCCCCTAAGGTAGCTGTTGCTCTGTGGGACTGGTAGTGGCTAGGAGGCTGTTTCCTGGATAGAACTATGTGACTCATATCACTGAGGGTGGCGGAACTGACTAGGGGAGGGCAGAAGGCAGGGGTCACAGGGCATCTGAGGCCTAGGGGCAGGGCAGGGTGGGCATCCTCACGCAGAGCCAGCCTGTAGATAAAAGTTGGCATTCTTGGCTGTGGAGTATTTGATATTGAGGTCCAAGTCTTTCACTGTCCTTTTATCCAGGCAATGAGGCCAGCCTGGGTTGTAAGCCTTCCACCTGGAGGGTAGAGAGGGAAAGTGGTCAGCAAGAGGCCTCAGGGAGCCCCTTCACTAGGGCAGATGGAGTGGCAGTCCCCTTGGGGGGCCTGGTCACAGTCAGACCCCTTCAGCCAAGGAGAGCCCTCCTGGGATCTGCCCTGCCATTCTACACTAGGCTGCAAGGGAGCTGCCATTTTCCCACAGTGAGCTGGCTCTCCTGGTCAAGGGTGATTGGTCCAGAGTTGAGCACCTGACTAGAACTGCACCAATCAGAGTCCTTTCCAGGGAATTTGAAATTGGGGCTGAGCCTGAGAGGTGGTCTCTCTCTGGACATGTGGATTACAGCAGTAAACACAGACTGTTAGCTATGGCCATTTTCCACTGGGTGGACAATTCCTGCCTGTGTTTCTGTAAGTGCCTCTGTGTCTGGCTGACAAACTCATTTTTTCTGCCTGCTAGTTGGAGTTAGCTTTTGTTCTTACAACTATAAAAGTCCCGACTAACACAGATGCATCTTGTAGAGGGGAGATTATCCTGGGACAGGGGCTGCACAGAAGGTTTCAGTTGCCTTTGTTAGGCGTCCCATAGAGAGGCAATTCAGCCTCCACAGTTTAGGCTTAGGGAAAGCCACCTAAGGCATCTCTAAATTCTATTCTCAAACAAGCAACACAACCAAAGACCTTCCAGCAAAATGGTAAAACCATGTCTCTGCAAACTTGATGACCCCTAGCCAGTCATCCTCTCACTCATTCATTCTTTGATTCATTCAAAATTTGCTTTTGGGTTTGAGCTTTCAACTTCAAAGAAAAATTTGCAATTAAAGTACACTGCCACCAGGTGGTGGCCAAACCCTGCCTCTCAGACTTTAATCCCTCTCACCTAGAGATCTTGGTTAAATGCAGATTCTGATTTCTAACAAGCTCCCAGGCAATGCTGTTGCTATGGATCTGAGGCCTCACTGTACGTATTATAAGAGCCTAGAGTGTTGGAACAGAGTTAACTGAAAGACAGGAACAACAGCAAGAGCACACATTTGTGCAAGGCTTGGCAGCTGACTAGCTACATTCTTAACCATTTTCTCATTTGTTCCTCCTAACCCAAACGAGATTGGTATTCTTAGTTTCTTTTACAGAAGAAAATAAGAATCAAAGAGATGAAATAATTGGTCTAAGATCTCACAGCTCGTTTTCGCAAGCCTAGGTTGACCCTGGGTCTCCACGGACACAGTAGACCTCAATGTCTATTCCCTCTCTTGGGGCTGCTGCTTGCAGATTTGGTGCAATGGCTTCCTTATGGGTGGAATTCATGACACATGGAGAATCACCAGGAACCAAATGAGCCTGTGGCTGCTCTGATCCCACAGACCAGGAACAAAAGCCTGTAGCCCAGGCTTTAGACGGCAGATGAGTTGGCCAGATCAAGATCTTTTGAAAGTCTGCTCTTGAGTGCAGTTCCTGGCTTTGTGCCAAGGGAATCCTCACTAGCGGCTCCAACTCCTCTGCAGTCTCCAAGTCCCAGTTTTCCCCTCTGACCTCCAATGCTGAGCTCAGAGCACAGAAAGAGCCCCCGTCTCACCCCTTGCTAGCCCTGGAGGGTGAGTTTCCTGGGGCTTGAGAGGTGTGTTTCTGCTCTACTCAGATTTCTGGGAGGATACAAGATGATGCAGGAAAAAGTCCCAGGGCAAGGAAGACACCAGCAAAGGTAAGCCATTTAGAGGAGTTTTTCTTTTCCCTCCCTCCCTCCCTTCCTTCCTTTCATTCTTTCGTTCTTTCTTTCTGACTGAGTTTTACTCTGTTGCCCAGGCTGGAGTACAATGGCATGATCTCGGCTCACTGCAACCTCTGCCACCCGAGTTCAAGCTATTCTTCTGCCTCAGCCTCCCAAGTAGCTGAGATTACAGGTGCCTGCCACCATGCCCAGCTAATTTTTGTATTTTTAGTAGAGATGGGGTTTCGCCCTGTTGGCCAGGCTGGTCTCGAACTGCAAACCTCAGGTGATCCGCCTGCCTCGGCCTCCCAAAGTGCTGAGATTACAGGTGTGAGCCACTACTGCACCTGGCCCTAGAGCACTGTTTTTCAAACGTCAGTGGCCACCAGAGTCATCTGGAAGGCTTGTCAAAACAAAAATTCCCACTTTTCACCCTCAGTGTGTAGTAGGTTGCAGGTGGCCTGAGAATTTGCATTTCTATATGTTCCTGCAGATGCTGCTGGTCCCAGGAGCAGCTTTGATAGGAGAGGTGGAGGCAGGGGCTTTTAATCTCTGTCATGACCAGGACACTCAAGCTGCCCCTCATCCGTTGGGCACCCCCTCCCCCAACAGTAACCCCCTCCTCACTGGTACATCTCCTGCCGGGCCTGCAGCTCCTCCTGGCGCTGTTGCTGGAGCAGGGGGTGGTGGTCTGCCCTGGACACCTTGGCTGTGGGACAGCGGGAGTAGGTTGCGGCAGGGAGAGAAACTCCCCATCACTATCCCAGCCACACCGTCCCCATGATTGCTACCCTCTACCAGGTCCCCTCCTCCCATAAGTACAGTTTCTCCTACACCAGGCTGCCACCTCCCCCTCCCCAAGGCCCCACCAGCCTCCCTCCTCTGCTGGCTATTATGTGGCCACACCAACTCACCTCTCCACTTCACCTGCCCTTCTCTCCAACCCCCAGTCCCCAAACCCTTCCTGTGCTCCCCCTGCAGCCCCAGCCCGGCCCGCCCCTCACCTGTCCCCTCCTGCAGCACCAGGCTCCCCGCCCCCTCCAGCCACTGGTAGCAGGGGAAGAGGAGGGGGCCGCCCTGCGGCGGTGTCAGCTGGAACCAGCGGCAGAACCAGGCGTCCGGGGCCAGGGGCCCGAGCAGGGGCAGCGCTGGGGGCGCCTTGTGCAGGCGCAGCAGCAGCACTTGGCCCACGTCCTTCGGGAGCGTCACCTGGAAGTCCTCCTCCTGAGGGGAGGTTTTAGTATGCGTCAGGCCAGACCCACCTGCTCGCCCCCTTCACCTCCACCCCTACCCACTCCCACGCACTCACAGTGCCCGCAGTGAACTCCTTGCCGAGATTGTCCAGGGGCATTGGGGGGCTCTCTTCCCGGGTCCCCACGATGCTGACAGACACTTTGTCCCATGTGCCAGCCCCGAAGGCCTTCCCAGTGGACACCCTGACCCTGAAATCGGCCATAGGGCCAGCCTAAGACCAGCTGTCTACTGCGCACAAGGCTGCAGAGCTGGGCTCACCCCTGGGAAACGCCCCGCTCTACCCCTGGTTATTGTCACTGACTCCAAGTCCGGTGGACTCCCCTAAAAAGCACGTCCGCTTCTGGGCGGGGAGGGGCGGGGCGGAGAGGCTGGAACTTGCAACTAAGGTGGGGTGGGCGGGGGATTGGCAGCGCTGGGAACAGGAGGGACTAAGAATACCCTGAGATTTCGGGAACGGGGCCTTTCAGTGATGGTGCCACGCCAGAGAGCCAGAGTTGGGACCCAGTTGGGGTGGGGGTAGATTTGTACACAGCACCTCTGTTTGTTTTCCTTCTTAGCCTTAGAAGTCTCTGCAGAAACATCACCCCTCTTCCCACAACTCTTCTTGGGCCTACGTTCATTTTATTTATTTATTTAGTTAGTTAGGTTAGTTAGTTAGTTAGTTTTGAGACAGAGTCTCCCTCTGTCACCAGGCTGGAGTGCAGCGGTAGGATCACGGCTCACTGGAACCTCCACCTCCTGGGTTCAAGCGATTCTCCCACCTCAGCCTCCCCAGTAGCTGAGACTACAGGTGAGCGCCACCATGCCCAGCTAATTTTTGTATTTTTGGCAGAGACGGGGTTTCACCATGTAGGCCAGGATGGTCTTGATCTTTTGACCTTGTGATCCGCCTGCCTCGGCCTCCCAAAGTGCTGGGATTACCGGCATGAGCCACCGCGCCTGGCCCAGATTCATTATTTTATTTCATTCAATAATGAATGTTCAGAACTACCTCTGTGCCAGACGCTATGGTCACTGCTATGGATAAAGGCCCAGGCAAGACCTAGTGCTTGCTTTCATGGAGATGAAAAATCAAGGGTGAGGCCGGGCACAGTTGCTGGCCAACACGGTGAAACCCCGTCTCTACTAAAAATACAAAAAAATTAGCCAAGAGTGGTGGTGGGCATCTGTAATCCCAGCTACTCAGGAGGCTGAGGCAGGAGAATCGCTTGAACTCAGGAGGTGGAGGTTTCAGTGAGCTGAAATTGTGCCATTGCACTCTAGCCTGGGTGACAGAGCAAATCTCTGTCAAAAAAAAAAAAAAAAAAAAGAAGTGTGAGAGAAAATAAGTAAACCAATACATAATTTCAGATGATAGTAAGTAAGTGCGATGAAGGAGATGAAACAGACTGATGTGAAGGAGTGAGAAGCAGAGGTGGGAAAGGAGGCCCTCAGAGGCTCAGAGGAGGTGAAAGGATCTGTCCGGGGAAGAGAGTTTTGTGCAGAGGAAACTGTTCCTGCAGAGGCCCTGCAGTTAGGAAAAGCTTGGCTTGTTGGAGGAGGGAAAGGCAAGAGCACAGTGTGGGAGGGATTTGGGGAAGAGATGTCAAGGGGAAGTTACGGATTTGGGCTTTCGGGAAATAACAGATTTGGGGTTTTCGGTCTGGAAATGCTAAGTTTGAAATGACCATTAGACATCCAAGTGGAGAACTCACATATGGGCATAGAGCTCAGGACTGCAGGTGTACATCTTCCAGTCACAAGCACACAGGTGCATCTATACCACAGGCTGGTGGAGATCACTAGGCAGAGAATATCCTATAAGTGGAGAGAAGAGGCACGAGCTGTGCCCTAAGGCCCTCTGATATTTGGAAGTCATGCAAAGGAGTGGAAGCAGCAAAGATCAGTCAATGAGGTAGGAGGAGAATGATGCTGACAGACACTTTGTGCCATTGTGTCTGTCCCAGCGTTTCATGAAGGCCAACTGAAGTGAGAGTGACTTATCACATGGTACATATACACAATGGAATACTTTGCAGCCATAAAAAAGAATGAGATCGTGGCCAGGTGCAGTGTCTCACGCCTGTAATCCCAGCACTTTGGGAGCCTGAGGCAGGTGGATCACGAGGTCAGGAGTTTGAGACCAGCCTGATCAACATGGTGAAACCCCATCTCTATTAAAAATACAAAAGTAAGCCGGGCATGGTGGCACCTGCTTGTAATTCCAGTTACGCAGGAGGCTGAGGCAGGAGAATTGCTTGAACCCGGGAGGCAGAGGTTGCAGTGAGCCGAGATCATGCCATGGCACTCCAGCCTGGGCAATAGAGCAAGACTTCATCTCAAAAAAAAAAAAAAGAATGAGATCGTGTCCTTTGCAGGAACATGGATAGAGCTGGCAGCCATTATCCCTAGCAAACTAACGCAGGAACAGAAAACCAGTATTGCATGTTCCAGTTCCTACTTTCAGTTCGTTAGGATATATACCAAGTGGTAGAATTGCTGAAGCATAAGGTAACTGTATGTTTAATTTTTTTTTTTTTTTTTTTTGAGACTGAGTCTCACTCTGTTGCCCAGGCTGGAGTGCAGTAGCATGATCTCCGCTCACTGCAACCTCTGCTTTCTGGGTTTAAGCAATTCTCCTGCCTCAGTCTCCTAAGTAGCTGGGATTACAGGGCCTGCCACCGTGCCCAGCTAATTTTCGTATTTTTAGTAGAGACGGGGTTTCACCACATTGGCTGGGCTGATCTTGAACTCCTGACCTCAGGTGATCCACTCGCCTTGGCCACCAAAAGTGCTGGGATTACAGACGTGAGCCATCACGCTCAGTCTGTATGTTTAATGTTTTGAGGAACCACCATACCATTTTCCACAATGGATGCAACATTTTACATTCCCACCAGCAGTGCAGGAGGAGGGTTCTAGTTTGTCCACCAATGCTTGTTATTTTCTGTTTATTTGATAATAGACATTTTAATGGGCTTGAATTGGTATCTCTTTGTGGTTTTGATCTTCATTTCCCTAGTAATTGGTAATGTTAAGCATCTTTCCATGTGCTTGTTGGGCATTCATGTATCACCTTTGGAGCAATGTCTGTTAATGTCCTTTGCCCAAACCATCCATTCTTTTTTTTTTTTTTTTTTTTTTTAAGGTTTTTTGGCTGTAAATTTATTCAATGCAAAATAATACTCTTCAATTTTACTGAGGTGGCTGACCACGTCCACGACCAAATCCGCCTCTAAACTGGAATTCGGTTGCTGACCCAGCCCCAGCCTCGGCTTTCTTGTCGGCACCAGGTGGCACAGCACTCCGTCTGTAGGTATCTCTGTCAGCTTCCCCTCTTGTGAGTCTCGCAGGTCGCTCACCCTCCAGACCTTTAGGCCGAGGCCTGCCAGTCTCTGGACGGCTACGGCGTAGGGTGGCAGGCACAATCTCCGGGGGCAGATGAAGGTAATCACGGAGATACTGGATACCCTCATTGGTAAGGTACCAGTAGAAATGTCTCCAGGCAAACTGCTCCTTCACGTAGCCTCGGGACTTGAGAGACTGTATGGCCTTCATGACATGAAGGTTGGGCACATTCTTGTCTGCCAGCTCCGGGTGCTTAGGCATGTGGACATCCTTCTTGGCCACCATGACTCCCTCCTTAAAAAGGAGTTCGTAAATGGCAATCCGGTTCTTCTTAGGCATCAACATCTCGGCAGCTGCAGGGTCCGGGGCCGGGGCTCCCAAACCATCCATTCTTAATTCTTATCCATTGCTAGGCTGAATTTTAGATTTCTCATGTGAATCATATGCAAGACCCACACGTTTTCAAATACGTCAAATGTTTTTATTTATAGATCACTCTCTTTTTTTCCTAAAGTAGTATTTATAGTACATTTCTTTATTCATATATCTTCAAATGGTCAAGTTTTCTTTCATACATCCAAAATGTAGTGTGATGTTTTCTTATTCACCAAATGTTAGCTCTACTTGTAGTCTGGTTCCAAACTAATCAGCCTGCTTTTAAATGTTAAGACATTTATTGAAA
The DNA here is from genome assembly GCF_007565055.1 of Rhinopithecus roxellana. Taxonomy (NCBI): domain Eukaryota; kingdom Metazoa; phylum Chordata; class Mammalia; order Primates; family Cercopithecidae; genus Rhinopithecus; species Rhinopithecus roxellana. Next base: position 70,283,829 of record NC_044567.1, on the reverse strand, counting down.
AAAAAATTTTTTTCTTTTTTCTTTTTTTGAGACGGAGTCTCGCTCTGTCACCCAGGCTGGAGTGCAGTGGCTCAATCTCGGCTCACTGCAACCTTCGCCTCACGGGTTCACACCATTCTCCTGCCTCAGCCTCCTGAGTAGCTGAGACTACAGGCGCCCACCACCATGCCCGGCTAATTTTTTGTATTTTTAGGAGAGATGGGATTTCACCGTGTTAGCCAGGATGGTCTCGATCTCCTGACCTCGTGATCTGCCTGCCTCGGCCTCCCAAGACATTTGTTGAAAATTGATAGGATCAAACCAAACTCAAGTGGTATAATTTTTAAACATTGGATTGTACATTATTGTAAGGGTACCAGTAACCATTATTATAAATAATAAGTTAGTGATTATAGCTCCTTTTGTGATGATTAGATCACTCTAATAATACAAATCAATATTGCAAGTATCCATGTGCCCAAATCCGGTGAGTCTAGGAAAAAGTGAAAATGATTTATTGTCTATTCATCCTAAAATAAATACATCCTTGGATACTTAGAAATTTCAGTGAATCTATTTTAAAGGAAACTTTGTGTAATTATTGTAAATCGAAAATTCGTTTCATTTCCCATAATAGAAGGTAAGAATAAAGAAGAATGCAGTGAAAACCGAACAGTGTAATTCAATTCCTGGTAGATTCTGTTGCCTGCGGCCTGCTCCCTGTTCCAGAAGATTATCTAATGCTAAAGGGGTGCTCAAAACGTATCAATACCAAATTGACACTTTCTCCCTGAAAAGGGGAATTGATTTGCGGTTTTATCTCAATTAAACCTGTGATCCTGCACCTCCAAGGACTTATCCTGGAGTAGCATTGCTCAACGTATGGCAAGCAGACGGCTGGCATCAGATGTCTTTGAATGCTTGTTAAAAATGTCAGTTCCGGGTCAGGTGCAGGGGCTCACGCCTGTAATTCCAGCACTTTGGGAGGCAGAGGTGGGTGGATCACTTGAGGTCAGGGGTTCGAGACCAGCCTGGCCAACATGGCGAAACCCCATCTTTACTAAAAATACAAAAATTAGCTGGGCCTGGTGGTGGGCGCCCATGGTCCCGGCTACTCAGGAGACTGAGGCGGGAGAATCGCTTGAACCCAGGACACAGAGATTCCAGTGAGCCAAGATCATGCCACTGCACTCCAGCCTGGGTGGCAGAATGAGCAGAGTGAGATTCTGTCTAAGAAAAAAAAAAAAAAAAAGGAAAGCCAGTTCCCCAGCCCTGCCTCACACCAAGGAGGCAGACTCCCCAGAAGCTTAGCCAGGGAATCTACATTTTACAGTAGGGTGATTCTTCTTTAGAACCATTGCCCTTGATCCTTTTGTACTTGGTAAGCCTGATGGTTGGGTTTTTATACTCACATATGAGATGTGCCTGTCTCAAACCTTGTTACAACACATTACCCTTCCTACTTAAAAGGTTGGAAAAATAAAACCTTCGCCCTTGATCGTTTAAATATTTTATTACGTTCTGTCCTACAGCTCATGATGATCTCAGACAGGTTGAACAGGAGTCGTCATCCAACCCCTCAAGATATAGATGAAGAAATCTGAGCCCTGACTGGGAAAGGGATTTACTTGAGATTTAAAAATGTCCATTGAGTCATGTGCACCCCATCTTTGAACCAATGAATGATTTGGCTCCTGCCTACCTTTTTTTTTGAGATGGAGTCTTGCTCTGTCGCCCAGGCTGGAGTGCAATGGCACCATCTCGGCTCACTGCAACCTCTGCCTCCTGGGTTCAAGCGATTCTCCTGCTTCAGCCTCCTGAGTAGCTGGGATTACAGGTGCCCATCACCATGCCTGGCTAATTTTTTTGTATTTTTAGTAGAGACGAAGTTTTGCCACATTGGCCAGGCTGGTCTCAAACTCCTGACCTCAGGTGATCCACCCACCTCAGCCTCCTAAAGTGCTGGGATTACAGGCATGAGCCACTGCACCAGGCCTTTGTTTCCCGACCCCGCTCCCTCCCTCCCTCCCTCCCTTCCTTCCTTCCTCTTTCCTGTCTTCTCTTTTTCTTCCTTTCAAATTCTAATATTCTCATCAAAGTTGTAGATGCATATGATTTAAAGAGTCAAATAGTTCTACAAATCTCTCACAAACAACTGCCTCCTGCTCCATTTCTGTCCTTTCCCTGTCATGAAAGACAATAACTTTCACTACTTTCCTTGATAATCTAAACCGCTACATCTCAAAATAGCATGCATGCATTGTTTATTTAATGATTTTTCAGCTTTAGGCAAATATTGGCTTCCCCCTATGGAAGATAGGATTTTTTTTTTTTTAGATGGAGTTTCGCTCTTGTTACCCAGGCTAGAGTGCAATGGTGCAATCTTGGCTCACCGCAACCTCCGTCTCCTAGGTTCAAGCAATTCTCCAGCTTCAGCCTCTTGAGTAGCTGGGATAACAGGCATGCACCACCACACCCGGCTAATTTTTGTATTTTTAGTAGAGACGGGGTTTCACCATGTTGGTCAGGCTGATCTCGAACTCCTGACCTTGTGATCCACCTGCCTCGGCCTCCCAAAGTGTTGGGATTGCAGGTGTGAGCCACTGTGCCTGGCCTGGAAGATAGGATTTCATTTTCTTTCCTAGTCTTGCTCCCATTTGCAAACCTTTCTCACCCTCCATCCTTCTAATACAGTTTCATTAGGACTGAGCAAACTGACAGTCAGTGTTTACATGATTTTGGTTATGGATGTGCTGTTAATAGGAGATGTTTATAGTATACTGTAATTATTTTTTTCTTCCATACAAAACTTTTTGTTGTTTCTCTAGATAATAATGATTATATTGTTGGTCTAGTTTTCTATATATTTTTCATTAGTTTAATCCGAAACTTCACCACTTGTTCAGATTGCCTCTCTATCAGTTCGGACACATCCATTTCTCAATCGGTTCCACTTTGTGAAGGAGTCTCTCCAGTGTGTGCTCTTGGCTTCTTTTCTGGTCCTCCTGAGCTCTTGCCTCACCACCATCCTTCACCTTCATTTTACCTCTCTGCTGTGCTGGAGTTTTTGTTTCCTGGATCTCATGTTTTGTTCTTTCCTGGCTTATTTCATGGGCTAGTGAGAAAGGGTACATGGGAGGGAGGAGAAGTTTTTAAGACTTTGCATGTCTGGAAATGCCTATAATCTATCTATACACTTGAATAATAGTTCGGAAATCATTTTTTTTTCTTTGGTTCAGAATTTTGAAAGCACTGCTCCACTGGCAGCAGCTATAAAGAAGCCTAAAGTCATTTGCATTGCTAATTCTTTTCATATGATGTGATATTTTCTTCAGAAGCTTTTAGGAGCCTCTCTTTGGCCCAGCTTCCATAATTTCACAATGATGTGCCAAGGTGTAGTCTATTTTTATTAATTGTGCAGTGCTCTCAGTAAGTCCTTTCAGTCTTGAAATTCATGACCCTCAGTGTTGGGAAGATGTCTTGTATTATTTCATTGATTATTTCCTTCTTTTGATTTTATCAGTGTCTCGTTTTTGAACTTCTATACTTTTAGATGTTGGATCTCCCAAACTGGCTCTCCAGTTCCCATTCTCAGTTTCATTTATTCTCCATTTTATTTTATTTCCAATTTTCTATCACTTTGCCTTTTGTTCTGTTTTCTAGTAGATTTTCTCAACTTTCTCCTCTAGTCCTATTATTATCCCTCCTATCATATTTTTTTCACAGATGACATCTTGCTATGTTGCCTATGCTGGCCTTGAACTGCTAGACTCAAGTGACCGTCCTACCTCAGCCTCCTGAGTAGCTGGGAATATAGACATGGGCCACCATACCCAGTTTGTGTAATATTTGTTTTATTAGTAATCTGTTTGTATTTCATGGTTGCAATATTTGATCTTGTTTCTCTGAGGATATTAGTGATAAGGTATTTTGGATTTTTGTTTGTTTCTTTTTTTTGTTGTTTTTGTTTTTGTTTTAAGATGGAATCTCTCTCTGTCACTCAGGCTAGAGTACAGTGGCACAATTTTGGCTCACTGCAACCTCCGCCCCGCTGGTTCAAGCGATTATCTGGCTTCAGCCTCCTGAGTAGCTGGGACTACAGGCATGCGGCACCACGCCCAGCTAATTTTTGTATTCTTAGTAGAGACGGGGTTCACCATGTTGGCCAGGCTGGTCTTGAACTCCTGACCTCAGGTGATCCACCCTCCTCGGCCTTCCAAAGTGCTGGGATTATAGGCGTGAGTCGCTGCGCCCAGCCCGTTTGTTTCTGATATTTGTGGTATGTGCTTATTATCTATTGCTGCAGAATAAACTACTGTAAACCATAGTAGGTTAAAACACCAAGAACCACGTATTTGCAGATGATTTTGCAATTTGGGCAGGGCTGCACATAGTGTCAGCTGGAGTCCTTCATGCAACTACATTTGCCTGGGAGATAGGCTGGCTCTGGAATATCCAAGAATAGTTCCACTCACATGTCCAGAATGGCTGGGGGCCGGCTGGGTCTTTCTCCATGTGGTTGCTCATCATTTAATAATCCTTCCTGAACTTCGCTACATGGTGCACGGATCCCAGAGGCCTCTTGCAGCCCAGACCAGGAGCTGGCGCAGTATCACTTTTGATACATCCCACGGGTCAAAGCAAGTCACAGACCAGCCCAGAGTCCATGTGGGAGGGAAATGGACTCTGGGCTGGTCTGTGATAGACCCTCTTGATAGAAGGAGGAGGAAAGAATCAGTGTGCATGTTTAATCTACCACACCATTTTTGTTTTGTTTTGTTTTTGAGATAGGGTCTCCTCTGTCACCCAGGCTGGAGTGCAGTGGCATAATCACGGCTCACTGCAGCCTCAACCTTCCAGGCTCAAGCCATCCTCCCACTTCAGCCTTTTGAGGAGCTGGGACCACAGGCATGTGCCACCATGCCTAGCTAATTTTTAAATTTTTTTTTTTTTTGTAGAGACTGGGTCTCCCTACATTGCCCAGGCTGGTTTCAAACTCCTAGGCTAAAGTAATTCTCTTGTCTCAGCTTCCCAAAGTGCTAGGATTACAGGTGTGAGCCACTGCACCTGGACCACAACACCATTAAAAAAAAAAAAAAGTATTGGCTGGGCACAGTGGCTCACGCCTGTAATCCCAGCACTTTGGGAGGCCGAGGCAGGAGGATCACCTGAGGTCGGGAGTTCAAAACCAGACTAACATGGAGAAACCCTGTCTCTACTAAAAATCCAAAAAATTAGCCAGGCGTGGTGGCACATGCCTGTAATCCCAGCTGCTTGGGAGGCTGAGGCAGGAGAATCACTTGAACCTGGGAGGCAGAGGTTGTGGTGAGCCGAGATAGCGCCATTGCACTCCAGCCTGGGCAACAAGAGTAAAACTTCACCTCAAAAAATAAATAAATAAATAAATAAAAATAAAAATTCTTTTACTGCCATTTGAATGGAGTTTTGGAGAGAGAAAAAGTCAATGTTTGTGCTAAATCTTCCACTTTTATCCATAATAACCTAGAAGATCAACCTGTTGCCCTTCTCCACCTCTAATTCCCTACCGGTTACCTCCATAGCCCCATTCTAGCATCTTTTGCTGTTTTCTACATACTTCTGCTGAAGCAGGGAGTATCTTGGAGGAGGTAAAACTTAAGTCTTCTTAGCTGAATTTTGTGGAGACTCCTAAGATAGGGCTAAGCAGAATGAGATAGGCCTTTGATAAAATGTTTGCATTCATTTTAATTTTGTTTTACATCATCTTATTTGTTTTTTCAAACTTGTAAAGTTATAAAAAGAAATTGTGGCCAGCCATGGTGGCTCACACCTGTAATCCCAACACTTAGTGGGTTTCAAGGCGGGAGGATTACTTGAGGCCAGGAGTTTGAGACCAGCCTGGGCAATATAAAAAGCAATGCCTAGGTCCCTCCCCAGATTCCGGGCATTGAACTCAGGTATTATGCATTTTTTTTTTCCTTTTTTTTTTTTTGAGACGGAGTCTTGCTCAGTCACCCAGGCTGGAGTGTGGTGGCACGATCTTGGCTCGCTGCAAGCTCTGCCTCCCGGGTTCACGCCATTCTCCTGCCTCAGCCTCCCATGTAGCTGGGATTACAGGCGCCCGCCACTACACCTGGCTAGTTGTTTTGTATTTTTAGTAGAGACGGGGTTTCACCGTGTTAGCCAGGATGGTCTCGATCTCCTGACCTTGTGATCTGCCCATCTCCCCAAAGTGCTGGGATTACAGGTGTGAGCCACCGCGCCCGGCTGGTATTAAGCATTTTTTAAAGCTTTCTGGATATTCCAGTGTGCAGCCACCATTGAGAATTGCTGGCCCTGAAGCGTGTTTATGTCTTCTTGGGAGCGAGGGAAGAAAGTTGATGCAGGAGGGAGAAGAGCCCATTTCAGAAGTGAAAACCCAAGAAAGTGAAAATGGCAGCCCCAGAGCCCAAGTAAGGATGCTGGCAACAATTAAGGCTGAAGTTCAAGCAACAGAAAATTCCAACTGAAACTGACTTTCCCAATACAGTTGGTTATCGGTAACTACAGTAGCAAAGGTAGGGTGTGTGACAGACACGATGAATTACCCACCCTAATGTCATTCTACCTTCTGCCTTCCTCATCAAACCAAAATTTGCTTCAGGGCAGGAAGGTGGCCAGCCCCAGTGCTGAATCATGTTTGGTCTAAGATGAGGGTGACAATACTGTTCTCTGCTTCCCCAGTCTTGTGGTTACAGCACGGCTGCCCCAGAGATGACTAAGGCCCTGACGTCGTTTGGTCTCTTCTTTCTGCCTCCTGTAGTGTTGACTTCAATCTTGGACTCTACCCAGGGCTGCTGTCCTGGAAGTAGTTCCAGAACTCATGTCCTCATGCCACACCAACCAGGAGAAGAGAGGGAGTTTTTTTCTGGTAGCACCTAAGGAGGAGGGTTGACGCTTCTCTTTTCCAAAACTCTGGCAGGTGGCTGCCCCCTGGGTCATTTTTCATTGATCACTGTGATCCCTGAACTGACCAGTGTGGCCAGGAGCAGGGAATATATGGAAAGGTTTAAGTCAACCATGGTGTATCCTTGGAATTGGGATGGAGTCAGTCTCATTCAGATCACATGGCTGAGAATAGGAATGGGTAGTTTCATAAAGGAAATCCGAGGGGTTGATACCAGGAAGATGGGGAACAAAGGCTGGGTGGCAAACCACTCTCACAGCAGATGAGGGACACATCTTCCATCATAATAGGCAGGAGGCTAGGCAGATGGGTATAGTCACAGAAGGGTCTGTGGGCTGGAGGGCAGGGATGGTGTGAGAGCTCCTTCCTGGTCATTTCACTCTGTCAGTAAGACATGGATGAGGTCTTGAATCAGCTAGAGGGGTCTGGAAACTTCTGGGTCAGGTCTTGTGTGGGGTGCTGGGGATGAAAGGATAAACAGGACAACATCCTTGCACTCCAGTAGCTACTGATTTGATGGGAAAAACCCACAGACCGAGGGAATATAATGGAAGGTATGTGATGGCAGTACCCATTCCCCTTATTCAGGTAGCAACATCCTCGTTTTCCTGTAAAGAATAACCCCTTCCCCATTCTCAGCCCACGTGATTACAGTGGAGCTCACTTCTCTCTCTGGCTCCAGGGGTGGGCACATGATCCAGTTTGGGCAAAATTAGGCAGCACTTGGAAATTATCTGGGGATGGTGGCACATGCCTGTACTCCCAGCTGCTTGGGAGGCTGAGGCAGGAGGATAGTTTGAGCCCACGAATTTGAGGTTACAGAGTGAGTGTAACACTCTGTACACTTGCAACAGAGCAAGACCCCATCTTTAAAAACAAACAGACAACAACAAAAAAATCAGCCCTGGGATTTTTTGTTTGTTTGTTTTAGTTGCTAAGATTATAGTATGTATGCAAGCCTTGAAATGGTTGCTGGCTATTTCTGTGACCATTTCAGGAGAGCCCCCCTGAGAATGAAGACAACACAGAGGAAACCACAGCTGAGTAGCATGTAGAGATACGGTGCGTGAGCTCCTGGATGCACCGATACCTGAAGCAAGACCTATTCTTGGTCTCTTTTGTTTGGTTACATGAAGCAAATGTTTCCTTTACAAGAAAATTGAAACGCTTTAGATCAGAAGCATCCTGATGAATACAGAGGTCTCTCAAACCTGTGTATTTGATTCCTGAACTGAGAGCATCACATGTCTCTGTCTTATCTGTTCCGTTCCTCCTCACCCCTTTCATGTGCTGCATCCCTGTCACTCATCCCACCTAAGGGGTCCCTTAGATAATCATTCTTGTCATGTATTCATTCAACAAGTATGCCTTACGAGTGTCTACAGGGATGGCAATGAGCTGTGTGCTGTATGTGTGGCAAGGTCAGTGAATATACATGGTGAGCACTCAGCCCCTCCCCAATCCATGCCCATGGCAGACATTGTTAATCAACCCATGAATTCTTTTTGAACCTGAAAGTGGCCTCAGAATCTTTGTCATCATAGCACTCTAGACAGGCACAACCAACTGGTTGAAGTTGACATAGAAGATGAAACCTAGCGTCATCCTCTTTCTCCTTGATGGCTGCCCCTCCTCTCTGGCTCTGCCCAGTGAGTGCGCACTCTCCTACCTGCTCATGAGAGGAGTGGCAGAGGAGCATGCTGGATCTTCATTCCCTTTGGAAGAGATTGAGAATTTGGCTGCTTCTAGGAAATGAGGAGGATTCTGTTCTGCTCTCCATGAATGTCACTGTCCCTGGCAATAAAGTATGCATTAGTAGAGTCTGTGGGATTGTTGCACCTGGTTTGGGCATGTCCTTTGATAAAGGATTCCTTTATTATAGGGTCCTAAAAGACAGCCTCTTTAAACATACCTACTGGGGACTGGGCCAGTTGTAGAGAGGTGTGTTCCAGTCACTCATGTATAGCTAGTTAGTGCCATGGTGGAGGCTGGGGGCTGAAAGCTTTGCTGGAAACAAAAGAAAATCAACTTCTCCTGTAGAATGCAGAACCATACTTTCATTTGGAGCTTTAATTCTCATAGCAAAGACCATGGCTTTAAAACCATATGTCAAAAGGAAAAATACTTTCATCTTGACCTCTTCAACTTATAAAATGGATCCCTTTCTTAATCATCTAAAATTATATGTATAAATATAAACTGTAAAATTATAAGTACCTGAAGATACTTGTACAAAAAGAATAAACTTTCCTTTAATTAAAAAACAGTTGGGGGGGCCAGGTGCAGTGGCTCCTGTCTATACTCCCAGCACTTTGGGAGGCAAGAGGCTCACTTGAGCCCAGGAGTTTGAGATCAGCTTGGGAAACATAGTGAGACCCTGTCTCTGTAAAAATAACAATTAAAAAAAGTAGCCAGTTGTGGTGGTGCACACTTGTAGTTCTAGCTACTCAGGAGGCTGAGGTGGGAGGATCACCTGAGCCCAGGAGGTTAGGGCTGCAGTGGGCAATGATGGTACACTGCACTCTCTCCTGGGAGATAGAGTGAGACCCTGTCTCCAAGGAAAGAAGAAACCCCTAGTGTCATCTTCAAGGTAAAATATGGCCCAGGGCACTAGTGGATCCATCACAGAAGGGAGACAGGACTGAAATGCTCTAGCGGTTGGGGAGATTCGAGTAATTAGGACTCTTAAGTTTGTAAGGAATTCTCTACTCTCTACAGAGAGAATAGAGAGAACTTAAGCAATGAGGAGAATTTATTATAAGGACAAAATGCCAGGGATCGAGCAGGGCCTCAGAGGTAGCCAAAGGCAGAGACTGGAGTGTTGTAAGAACTTAGGAAATTCTCTCCATTTCTCTCTTCTCTGCGTGTTTGTTTTGTCCTCTGTCTCTTCCAGTTTTTTGTTTCCAGTTCCCACGGCAGAGAATGAATGCCATAACAGATCGTGTTTATGGATTCTCTAAGAGGTAGACAGATGGTTTTGGAGTGTCTTTGCAACAACTCCAAGTTCCCCAGCAAAGGGCTCTCACCCACCCAGTTTGGGACAGGAACCCACCCTGGTCCAATTTCCTGTGTCCACTGGGGAGGGTTTATATAAGATGCTAGGCTGGCTGTGCCCACTGGAGGCAAGTTGGCAATGCCAGTGAGCTGTGAGATAGTGCGGATTTCTCAGAAACGATGGGGAGACCATTTCTGGGTAATAGAAAACAAAATCAATATCCCCCATGTGATTTGAGGAAGACTTCTTGCAGGCGGTAGATTTAAAACGAGTGTCTGAGGCACTTCCTCACTTTCTCCCTAACTCCTTAAATCCTCCTGCCACCCTGTCTTGCCCCAGATGCCCCTGGTTAAGCCCTACTCCCCTCCCTGACCCCTGCTCTGGGGCTGCTGAGCCATGCTAAAGAAAAGAACCATGCAGTGTGGGGGCCTCTGCAAATGTGAGAACCCCCAGCCCTGGGTGAAGAGCTGCCTCCTCTCAGCCATCTGGTAATTCCCTTATACATTTTCCAAACAGGCAAAGCCAATGCGTCCAAGGCCTCAGCTAGCTTTGGCTAGTGGCAGGATCTTCCCTGGTCGGGGAAAGGCACCCTGGCTTCTGGCAATGGCTGAACAGGCCCCAGCGCTGCCATGGGCTTCAGGCCTCTGGCACCTCCACATTCCCTGTGCACCCACCCACTGCCCCCAGCCCTGTGATGTCCCTCCTGTGTATGTTGCTGTTTGGATTATTACTGCCCTCTCATGCTGCAGGCTGGATCCTTGAGGCCGAGAATGCTTGACACTAGAGAGTGGCCCTTTCCTCAGTGTCTCCACACTCAGGGACCCTGGGTTCCAGCAGGCTGAAGACCTGGGAGATCTGGAACTCCACAGAGACCCCCTCCCCACTGAGCTCCCTCCCTGTCCCCTAGCCTCACCAAAGACCCCTCAAACTCTCACCTGACTCCCTGTCCACTTATCTGAATCATGCCAGACATCCTTGTCCCTGATGACGCCAGAAAGGAAGCTCTTTGGCAGCCTTTTCTTCCCATTAAAAACTTGTGGACTTGGCCAGGCGTGGTGGCTCACGCCTGTAATCCCAGCATCTTGGGAGGCCAAGGCAGGAAGATCACCTGAGGTCAAGAGTTCAAGACCAGCTTGGCCAACATAGTGAAATCCTGCCTCCACTAAAAATACAAAAATTAGCTGGGTGTGGTGGCGCACACCTGTAATCCCAGCTACTCGGGAGGCTGAGGCAGGAGAATTGCTTGAACCTGGGAGGTGGAGGTTGCAGTGAGCTAAGACCGTGTCACTGCACTCCAGCCTGGGTGACAGAATGAGACTCCATCTCAAACAAACAAACAAACAAACAAAACTTGTGGACTTCATCTCTCCTACTCCTGCTCCTGGCTCAGAGGAAGAAGTTTGCCTTCTGTTGTCCAGAGCTACTTCTATTTCCTCAGGGACTTGGTCCCATCAGTTCTTGCCTCTTTATTAATAGTGTAGAGTTTACGACTTGGGAATAGTAGAGTCCTGATGCTCATTTAGTAGATTTTGTGACCTTGGGCAGTCCAAACGACCTTTCTAAGCCTCAGTGTTAACATCTGTAAAACAGAAGTGTAATAGACAGCTTCCTTGGGTATCCTTAGAGGATTGGTTCTGGGACCCCCTTGGATACCAAAATCTGAGGATGCTCAAGTTCCTGATATAAAATGGTGCAGAAGTATTTGCATGTAACTTAAGTACAACCTCTTGTGTACCTTAAATATTTTCTAGATTACCTAATACAATATAAATGCTATGCAAATAGTTGTTATATTGTATTGTTTTTATTTGTATTATTTTTATTGTTGTATTGTTATTTTTTGTTTTATTTTTTAGATATTGTCTATCTGCTGTTGGTTAAATCTGAGGATGTATAGCTGGACGTGGTGGCACACGCCTGTAACCCCAGCTACTCAGGAGACTGCGGCAGGAGAATCGCTTGAGCCTGGGAGGCGGAGGTTGCAGCGAGCTGAGATCATGCCACTGGACTCCAGTCTGGGTAATAGAGTGAGATTCCATCCCCGCCATCAAAAAAAAAAAAAAAAAAAAAAAAAAAAAAAAAAAAAAAATCTGAGGATGTAGAACCCGTGGATACAAATGACGAACTGCACATGCCTCGCGAGATTCTCAAGGTATCAAATGAGGTTTATCAGATGAAGTGCTTAGCCCGGTTTCTAGCACGTAGCAAGTAAAATAGTGCTTCTCCCTCTCCCACACACTCAGAAGATGACCTCACCTTCCACTTTCTTGAAAAAACAGAAACCCTTGATGGAAAGTCCTGGAATCTGCAGCTCCTCCCAGGCCCAAGCTGTCCTATTCTAATCCTTTTAAAGGCTTCCCTTCTTCCCATCCGAGGCAATCCCTCCCCTGTGCCTGGATCTATCCCCACTGGACGCAGGAGCCTCATTCCCCGTCACCCCATCCCATGTCTCCCTCATAGTACTGGCTTCCCCTCTTCAGCATGCTGATGGCCTTAAACCTCTCCCTTCTTCAAAAGAGGAGCACAGGACCTCTGGTTCTGCCTCCCTTCTGGCTCCCAGAGGAGCATCTTGGAGAGCTGCATCATCACAGGCATGTCCTCTGGCCTTCTCTGGGAAGCATTTACTCAGGGAAGGACCAGTTTCTGGGATGAGCTCCGGTCTTGAGATAATCTGAGATCATCCATTTCAGCCACCCCATGGCTGGGCCTCTTCTCCAAGGGCCAGAAAGTCTTCCACCCCTTGGCATCATTGAGGATAAGGGCTCAGCACTGGACCCTCCTCGTTGCCCTTTCAGGGCCTGAAGCAGGCTGGGGCCTTCCAGTGCAGACCTTCAAAGCTGGGTATGCAGTCCCTCAGGTCTTGTTTCCACTGGGGCCCCGACCTTCCCCGCCCTCACCCCTGCCCTGGAAGAGAGTGTGGCAGGAGCTCTGGGTGCCCGTCTCTATATCCTTGGATAAAGGCTAAGCCCTGGGGGAGGTGACCCCAGAGACTGTGATTGAGGACTAGCCAGTCAATGCAGGAGAAACCCTGTGGCCTCAGTGGCCCCCTGTGGCCTCGGTGGCCCCTGGTTGATATTTGCAACAAGAACATGCTGATGGAGGCATGCAGCTTGGGAGTGGGTGATCAGGGCTGAGAGAGAGGCCTAGGAGATGACATGCTGGCCAGTGACAAAGGTAATGATGTTGAAGCGAGGCCATAAAGTGCGTGGCTATGGACAGGTGTCTGCTTGGCATAGTGGTTTGGGTGAGGAGGTGGAGTATATGGGAAAGCCTCCTGTTGAACTTGCAGCCATCAGCACATTGTAATCAAATGGACCAATATTTCGTCACTATGAAAACATCACGAGGGTTTTTGTTTGTCTGAGACTGTCTCACTCTGGAATGCAGTGGTGTGATCTCAGCTCGCTGCAACCTTGACCTCCCAGGCTCAAGTGACCCTCCTGCCTCAGCCTCCCCAGTAGCTGGGACAGAGGTGTGCACCACCATGCTTGGCTAATTTTTGTGTTTTGTAGAGACAAGGTTTTGCTATGTTGCCCAGGTTGGTCCTAGAACTCCTAGGCTCTAGTGATTCTCTTGCCTCAGCCACCCAAAGTGCTAGGATTATAGGCATGAGCCACTGTGACCAGCCATCGTGAGGGTTTTGAGGTATGAAGGAAGGAAAAGAAAGAAAGAGAAAGAAAGAAAAAGAAAGAAAGAAAGAAAGAAAGAAAGAAAGAAGAAAGAAAGAAAGAAAGAAAGAAAGAAAAGAAAAGAAAAGAAAAGAAAAGAAAAAAGAAAAGAAAAGAAAGAAACAGAGAAAGGAAAGAAAAAGGAAAGGAAGGAAGAAAGAAAGAAAGAAAAGAAAGAAAGAACCTAACGCAACCTGACTAATGCAGAGAAAATAATTTGCTGGCCCGTGTTGCTTAAACAGCTGGACTTGGCTTTAGGCTCAGTGAGGTATCCCAGCTCAAACAGTAGCCATCAGGCCTTAGTCTCCCTCCATCTGCCAGTTCAGCTGTGTCTTTGTGGTGGCAAGGATCGCTCAATGTCCCCTCCTCTTAGCAATCCCCAAGAAGACAATTTCTCCCCATGGCTTTGAACAACGTCCCAGCACCGAGCTTCATCAGCCTGGCCCAGCTCACCTGTCTGTCTTTGAGGCCAGAGGAACGGAATGACTGGGCTGGCCTGAAGGGGAAAGTCAGCAGTCAGTTCTAGCCAGAATGAGGCACAGATGGCTGCCTGATGCCCAGCAGGTTGGATGTAGGAAGGCAGAACAGCCGATGTCCATTACAGGTCATCCTGTCTGGAACATCGGGCCTGGCACAGGAACAGCTGGGCTCCCAGAAAACTTAGGGGCCAGTCACCCACTGGTGATTTTGGAATAGTCTCTCCTGCTCTAAAGCTCCAGGGGCAGGTTTGTGAGGGGTCAGAGGTGGAGTGTGGGTTGTTGGTGAGGTCCTGCCCAGAGACCAGTGGACCTCACCTTTCCCATCTGGGGGCCCTGTTCCTTCAGTCTTGGACTCTGGCTCCCGTGGTTGTAGGTTATGGTCCATGGGTCATGGAGTCATGGCATAGATAAGCTCTGTCCTTCTCTTCTTCTCTCCTGCATACAATCAAGGGATGAAGTCACATCACCCACCTCAAAAGCATCAGAGACCCTGGTCTTTTCCAGCAGCCTGAGAGGCCTGAGACTTCCCCGACTGGTTGTCTGAGCAGAGGAGTTCCTGGGAGCTGTTGTCCCCAGCGACTTCCCCTCTTCAGGCCATCTCTAAGGTTCAACCCTATCTGAAACCCTCCCTGGAAATGCCACGGCTGAGCATTCCAGAGATGGGGGTGTCAAGACTACCCCTTCGGGCTAAAAGAAGCACACACCACAACATGGAAGACAGCACGCCTTTATTTCAGCCACCCTCCCAGGGCCCAGATACCACGGCACATGCCCTGGTATCCACGGTGCAAGGTCCAGAAGAGCCCAGGGAACACAGCCCAGCAATGCAGTGTCACAAATCCCTGCCAAGGAGCAGTTCACCCCACCTCCTCAAAGGGAGTACCGGGAGTCCACTGCAGATGGGACAGGGAGCAGGGCCCAGAACCTGAGGAGCAGCACACACCAAAAAAAAAAAGGCGCCGGGTGAGCCCCGGGACACGTTGTAGAGTCTCTGCTGTGGATTGAAGCAGCAGCTATGAGAGGTCCCTGCTTTGGCCATCACTGCTCTGCCAGCTACAGAGCCATTTCCAAGGCAAGGACAATCCCAAGTGTGGGCTCCTGGCGCAGGCCAGCTGGCAGAGGGAGTGTAAACACATCTGAAGGTGGGGGATGCCCAGTGCCAAGCCAGGCCCTGGTGCTCTCACGCACTGGGAGTTGCCAGTCCCCAGGAATAGTGTGGGGAGAACTCGAGTCAGCAGAGCCCTGAGACTGGATAACTGACTGGGTCCAGGAAATGAGATTTCCAGAGAAATGATGGAAACTGCAGAGAAAGGCAGGGAGAGACTGCCAGGCAGAAAGGGGACTGTGGGGACACAAAGAGAGAAGAATAGGGCAGAGAGGGAGACAGGAACAGAGAAAGGAGAGGCTGAGGCGCAGAGAGAAGGCTGAGGCTTCATCTTTTCCCTTCTCTTCTCCCACTAGATCTGTGAACTCTGGGGTGGGGGTTCCCCAAGTTCTTCTAGCTGGGGAGGGGTCAGGGCTCTTCTCCCCATCACATCTGGTCACTTGAGCTCGAGGCCAGCCTGGGAAGGAGGCTGAGTGAAGCTGGGAAGGAACCAGCTCGGCCCTGCCCACTCCACTTCTACCTCAAACTGCGTCTGCCCTCTGGCTCATCCTCCTCTGCTTCTGGGAGGAGCCCTGCCTGAGCCTGTCCCAGCTAATCTCTCTGCACAGAATCCTGGACTCTTCCTTGAGGCTGCTGAAATCTCACACCATTAACTACTCCAGGCCCTTGCAGGCAGGGATAGAGGGAAGGAAGCGGAAGGGCAGGAGGGTTGGGTATCGGAGGGAAGAGACAGGAGACTGAGAGCTCTATCCACGTGGTCAGGCCCAAGGCCGGAGACGTGAATCTGCTCTTCAATCCCTGGGACCTAAGTACAGAGAAAATCTTAAGAAAAATCTTCAAGAATGCAAATAACTTTAAAAAATTTGTGTGTGTGCATGTCTGGGTTTTGTTTTTAATCTTTAATTCATCATATTCAAACGCAATTTAAAATATTTTTAAAATTGCGCTAAATTGCTCTCTCTAGCAACATTACCTTAGGTAACCAGAACTTACAAGTGCTGGACTTGCGATGTTTGATACATTCTTCCTTTACCTTTAGGAAGGAGGGGACCACCACTAAGCTTGTGGAAGTTATGAATCAGTTTAAAAAAAAAAAAAAAAAGGCAAAGCCCCCTCCAGGAGCCCCTATAATCCTAATACCTGCTAAGGAGTCCCAAGCTCAATGTCTACAGGCACCAGGAAGGGATATAAAGGAATGTTCAGAAAATCTTGGTGTCTTGGAGTCTGTGGGGAGTGGTGACATCTGGATAAAGGGGACTGTTACTCTTTAGCTGCAGCAGAATGTGGTTAAGTGGTGACACAAACTCCGTGTGAGGCTTCCGATTTCAAGAGAAGGGGAAATGTGCTATACATTTTTAAAATGTGGAGGCTCTTGATTTTTAAATGTTAGCTCAAAATGAAACACTCCCTAGGCCAAACAAAACAAGTTCTGTGTCTAGTGTCCAGCCTGTCTTTATGAGACCTTAGAGATTCTAAGATTTAAAGATCTTAGGGTGATTTAGTTCTATGATTCAGAAACTTTAATGAGCATGTCAATGTTTTGCAGGAACTTGTTAAAATGGAGATCTTGACTCAGCAGGTCTGGGGTGGGGCCCTGAGATCCTTCATTTCTAACGAGTTCGCAGGCAATGCCGACCCTGGCCCACCAAGCACACTTGGCGTAGTGAAGGTTTAGTTCCAGAATTCCCTCTCACTGTCGTATCCCTGGTCAATGATGTCTCCAGTTCTGCCTTCACCCCTCCAGGGACTGGACACTCACTACCTCTGGTGGCAGCCTAGGTGGTTTCCTAGCCTGCTGCAAACTTCTTCCAGGGTCTGTAGCAATGGTGACAGACACTGAGAGTCAAATGTGCCAAGGCCCAGGCTCTAGAAGGTCGGAGTTTCACAAAGGAAACTTCAGCTGGGGACTTGCCAGGACAGGGCATTGGTAATTGTTGCGAAGATCTAAGCAGAAATCAGGCGTGGTGTCTCACACCTGTAATCCCAGCACTTTGGGAGGCTGAGGTGGGCAGATCACTTGAGGTCAGTTCAAGACCACCCTGGGCAACACTGGTGAAACCCCATCTCTACTAAAATCACACACACACACAAAAATTACACAGGCATGGTGGCAGGTGCCTGTAATCCCAGCTACTCGAAAGGCTGAGGTAGGAGAATCGTTTGACCCTGAGAGGAGGAGGTTGCAGTGAGTCGAGATTGTGTCACTGCACTGCACTCCAGCCTGGGTGACAAAGTGAGACTCAAAAAAAAAAAAAAAAAAAATGCTAAGTAGAGAGGATTTTCTGTCCAACTACTTGCTCAGCAGCTCCCAGTTAAACAGAGAATGCTGCTCTTCTTTGGGTGTTCTGGTTAGTCAAGGTGTGGTGCAATTTCCTTTCCCCAAAGCCATGAAGCAAGCTTTTCTCTGCACTTGGGCGTTACCTGATTGTGCCACAAAAGAAGGAGCCAGTTTCTGACTGGTGGGAGATGGAGATAGGAATGAAGCTTGAGGCTGAACAGAAGCCCTTGCCCCCTCAGGCCATGTGACAAACCCTGCTCTGGTGGAACAGAACTCCACTTCCTCTGGGGTTGGGGCATCAATCCCAGATCCTCCTTCCTGGGCCCTTGAGAGACACTGGGAAGCGGAGAATCCCTGACCCTCACATCCCCTGTTGACTCAGGGTTACTTGGTGCTGAGGGCCACAGGCCACCCAGCTGTCAGGGGCACAGGGGCCATGGGAACCATTTAGGCCACCCCTCACTTTGCTACTGAGGGGATCACAGCAGACAGTGCGTGACACTTTCCCAAGGTCACGTGGCTGGTTTGCAACCAGCTCTTGTAAAGGCCCAAAATCCTTTGAGGCAGAGCTGGGCAGAGTCCACCAGCATTCGCCAGACTTCCAGTCACCTATAGCAGCAACTTTCAGGAAAAGGACCTTCCAGAACAATCCTGAAGAAAAGAGGGATATCTCAGAGGGAAGTTGAGGAAAGGGGTCATGGGGGTTCATCTTGGAAGGAGTGGGTCACGGGTCAGTTTCTTGCAGGAGGGGAGTGAGCAGGGCTTCTGCTTTCACATTGTCCTCTGGTGACTGCTGCCCCCTAGAGTTGTCTCCTGTGCAATGCACAGCCTGTGAGGCTTCTGGGGAAGCCAGGTTTATGTGATGGGGATGAGATAGGGCCAGGGAAGGGGCCACAGAAGGCCCCAATTATAGAGTTTCCTAAGCCTGGATTCCCAGGCCACTCCAGACCTACTGAGCCAAAATTTCTGCAGCGGGTGCTTGCCTGCCAGGGGAAGCCCCGGGGTTTAGGAACCAGCCTGGGCTCTCTTAAGTCAGAAAGGGATTGGGACACCTGGCTTGGGTGGGACGTTCTGCAGGCAGCAGAGGGGACGGGCAGCTGGGGTGGGGGCGGAGGGGGCAGCACCTGTCCGGGGCCGGGCCTTACTTCTCAAGAGAACTGGCCCGGCCGCGCCTTCTCCAGCTTCCGTCGCCGCTCGGGTGGGATCTCCTGCAGGCTGATGCCGTGGTTGCTGGACCTGCAAGGAGGGGGCGGTGACCTCAGGGAAGGGGAATGGGGCGTGGGAGGCAGGGCCCACGTCATCGCTGCCTCACGCGCTGGGAGTCAGACACAGAGCCGGAAGCAGCCGTCCCTCGTCCCTCGCCCTGCCACGGAGGCCAGCCACTCACCCCGGTTGCAGGTCAGGCGGTTTGGGGATGGGCTTGTTGAAGCCGCGTCTGCCCACTAGCCAGAAAGTGTCCTCGGCGCCCTTGCCCTGGGGAGACATGGGAGAGGGAAGGATTTAGGCGGACTGGGGTGGGGGATCTCGAGGTCTGGATGGAACTGGGAGACCGGGTCAGGAAGGGTGAGCTGAGGTTGCAGCCATGGCCCGGGATGGGCGGGGCCTCAGGACAGGGCGGGGCCCCCAGGAGGGGTCGGGGTCCTGCCTCACCTTCAGCTCCGTGCGGCCTCGCAGCTCCACCTGGTAGCCCGAGTCCAGAGCACGGAGAATCCCCACGGTGCTCAAGTTCACGTGGATGCGGTAAGCTGTGGCAGTGGGGGACGCCGTGAGCTCGGGACTCACCTCCCGTGTGCCCCTTCCACCTCCCCATCTTGTCCCCGTCACACTCACGCAGCCCGGTGGACTCCATGCGTGAGGCAGTGTTGACCGTGTCCCCAAACAGGCAGTACCGCGGCATGGTGAGGCCCACCACGCCTGCCACGCATGGACCTGTGGAGACGCTGGGGGTTGGCGGGGCTAGTAGGACCGGCAGCTGGTCTGCACCTAGGTAGGGCCTTGGAGGATCTTCGCACCCATAACCTCCACCAGCTCCCCAAATAAGCCTTGTTAAGCGCATTCTCTTCAAGGTAAGCCCCACTCTCCACTCCATGAGTTGCCTCCTCTTACAGGAAATCTCGAGCCAGGCCCTAAAGAGGGAGACGGGCTGGAGCCTGGGAAGACCCAGGAGTTACCTGAGTGCAGGCCTATGCGAATGCGCACGGGAACCTCAGGCATATGGCGCATGCGGAAAGTGCCCACAGCACTGAGGATGTCCAGCGACATGTTGGCGATCTCTGCCGCGTGTCGCTGCCCATTCCTCTGGGGCAGCCCCGAGGCCACCATATAGGCGTCCCCTATTGTCTCCACCTGGGGGAAGAAGGAGTTGTGTGAATTCCCTTTTGAGTATTCCTCCCCTGTACACGAAGCGATTGCCTCTTATTACAGGGTCCACCTGGGGTTAGTGCAGAACCAGCTTGCTAGTGGAGGGACTGAGCTGGGGACTGGAGGAATAAATAAGGGACAGGAGGTCTGGGAAAGAAGATTGATTGGGCAAGTAGTCTAGGGGCTGAGCAGGAAGGGCCGGGCTGCAGGCTGGTGAAGCTGAATTGAAGGTCAGGAGGGCTTGTCCCCTACACACTCCACCTTGTAGACATCGTGGGAACCAATAATGGCATCAAACAGCGTGTAGAGGTCGTTGAGCAGGTCCACCACCTCAATGGGCTCACTCATGGCAGAGATGGTGGTGAAGCCCACAATGTCACTGAAGTACAGTGTCACTTGCTCAAAGTACTCGGGCTCCACTGGTGTCCCCGTCTTCAAGGCCTCAGCCACAGACCTAGGGATAGCAGGCAGTGAGGTCACCTGGGGGCCACTCTGCCTGGCTGGGCTCCAGCTGCCCTCCCAGCCCACCCCTTCCCACTGGTACCCACGGAGGCAGCATCTGTGTAAGCAGCCGGTCTGTCTTCTGCTTTTCCAGCTCCAGCTCCTCTGTGCGCTCCCGGATCAGATCCTCCAGGTTACTGGAGTACTGTTCCAGCATCCGAAGCATCGAGTCAATGATGTTCGTCTTCCGACCCTTGTTGATGTTCTTGAACTAGCAGTAGAAGGAAGCTGGTGAAGCTGCTGAAGACCTGGGCTGCCATGCCCTTTTCATGCCCCCCTCATGGGCCCTCTCATGGGGCTGTTCACTCTGAACACCCCCCTCCCCACCACCATTCATCTACTATTCGTCAAGCACCCCTGGGGTGCTAGGCACTGTGTTTTCAGACATGATTAGGAGGCACGTGGGAAATGAGGCTTCCCAGAGGGCAGTTGTTCTCAGCTAGTAACTGACAGGGCACTGGACCCAGCTCAATGCTTGGACTCCCAGGCCAAGGGTCTTTCTGTCACAGGAGGCCAAGCACATACATGGTTCTCAATCAGTGTTATTTGAATTGAACTGAATATTCCTCCCACCCAGACAGAACTCCATGTCCCACTCCAAAGGCCTCCACAGCCTCCATTCTAATTCTGCCCCACCAAACCCCGAGTCCTCAGGCTACTCCTTAGGAAGCAGCCTGGAAGGCCAGAGGTCCTGCCAGCCTGCCTGCCTGCAGCTGTCTCAGGTTGCTGACAAGCATCTGGGATCCCAGAGGCCAGCCCAGTCCTTGCCCACTCCCAGCCCCTGACCAGGTCGAAAGTGTGGTCCATGGAGGGCCGAAGTTCCGGCTGCTCTGCCCAGCACTGCTTCATCAGGTGGATACACTCGACAGGTGCCTGGTCCATGGACACCAAGGGTCGACACAGTGGAGGGGGGCTCCGCACCCTCTGCACCACTTCTGGAGGCATGAGGGGACAGTGAGGGGGAGTGCCCTAGAACACAAGCTGCCTCTGACCCTGGCCTGACTGTTGAAGACCAAGATGTGGGAGGGGGTGCCTGGCAGGGGTTTCTTTCCATCAGAGCTTCAGTGTGTGTGTGTGGAGGGAGAGTACGGTGTGGGAGAGGGTTGCTAGGAGGAACAAGAGGACCTTGAACTCTGGGGGTCAGTAAGAGGGGACATAGGCAAAGAAACTAACATTTGTTGTACGTAAGACAAGTGAGGGATAAGTGATCAAGTAGCTTGCTCAGAGTCCTGTGGAGAAGGGATGTAGATTGGAACCAGATTGGACTACCCTCACCCACTCCCCCTCCCCTGCTCCTCCCAGGGACCCCTGAGAACAGAGAAGAGTCTGCTCTGTCAGTTGTGGGAGCAGTTTGGGTCCAGGATCAAGACAGAGGAAGCTGTTGTGTTGGGACCTCATGAACCACCCTCCCTACCCTGGCCATGCATGGCTTTCTGCACCGGGACCCGCAGACACCAGCTTTAAGGGGCCTCCGTATAATTGAGTTTCATCACTGGGCTTTGCTTTAGAGGAAAGAGTGAGGCTGGCTCTGTTCTAACTGCAGGGTGCCCTTCTGGCCCGAACTCTATGCACAGGGCAGCCTTACCCTCGGGAGTGAGCTCCAGCATGGCGTAAGGGGCACTGCGGCACACCACTTCTTGCATGATGATGGCCAAGCTAAAGACGTCACCAGCCAGCGTTCCCCGGCGCTCCAGGGCCGGGTCCCTAAGCAGCTCCGGGGCTGTCCACAGCTGGTCTGGGGATGGGGAAGGGGCTGTGGGGCGGCTGAGGAAAGACTCCCACCCTCACCAGAAAGCCCAGGCTGGCAGCCAGACAGCACCAACCCTGCAGCCTGAGACCAGTCCTACAACTATCTCTAGGAGCTGTCTCAGAGAAAGCCTGGCCCTCACCAATAGGCCTTGCCCTTCAGACAAGGTGGTGCCCAGGGAAGGCTCCGTCTCTTGAGCACAAGCCCTACCCTCAGGCAAACTTCCAGTTAGAGCAAACCCAGCTGCAGGCAGCTCAGGCACAAGTCCCGCCCCCAGCAGCCCCTTCTCCTCAGTCACAGAGCCCACCCTCTCAGAGGCCATGAGATCTTTTTCTGTAGCAGTTGTGTCTGGTGGATGCGGGATGGAGAGAGTGCGAGGGCGGAGGTAGGGAGGAAGCAGGGGAGAAGCCCTTGAAATAATGGGGATCCCGGTGGACGCTCCTCTGCGCAGGGGACTCTTACCCTCTGCTCTGGGAGGCTCCGGTAGCACCTTCTGTGCTTCCAGCAGTCTCCCGTGGCCGTGGTCAGTGATCTTGAGTACGAATCTGCCATCCACTATGCAGTTCCGTGACTTCAGCCGCCCATGAGCTACGCCTCGATGGTGCAGATACCTTATTCCCTTGGAATGGGTAGGGTAAGAGGCAGCCTCAGCCTGCTTGGTTCCCTTGCTCCCCATCCCTGGCCCCAGGACGTCACCCCACCACCCCTCGACACACACCTTGATCAGGTCCAGCAGGAGGGAGGACTTGAACATCCAGTCCAGCTTTATTTCTCTCTGAGCGAGGAGGTCCTGGAGGGAGCCCCGCGTGCAGTGCTCTGAGACCACAGCCAGGTTGCCCTCCCAGAGGGCCGCAGGGCCTTCTGCTCCCCGAGCCAGGAAGAGCCCCAGGTAGAGGGCCACGTTCTCGTGCCGGAGCTCCTGGAGCTGAGAGGGGGATAGTTGACTCGCATTTTCTGCCCAGGGGCAATGCGGGGAGGCGCTGTTAATCAAGATCTGTTTTTGAGTATCCAGACTCAGAAGATGAGATTTGTACAAATGGTGGATGAAATGGTTGATAGGGTATGTAGGGGGGGTCTCTTCTACACACAGTTCTCTTTTTGGAAAAAACAATATAGTCAAAGGCCACTGTTCGGATACCAAGTATGGTTTAGCCTAATGCTGTGAATGAAAAGACAATTTTGCATTGGGGATCAGGACCCAGGCAGGTTCAGATTTATTGATCATAAGCCTTTTTTTTTTTTTTAGACACGAGGTCTCACTCTGTTGTCCAGACTGGAGTATAGCGGCATGATCATAAATCACTGCTACCTTGCATTCCTGGGTTCAAGTGATCCTCCGACCTCAGCCTCCTGAATAGCTGGGACTACAGGCTTGTGCCACCATGCCTAGACAACATTTTACATTTTTTTCTATAGAGATGGGGGCCTTGCTATATTGCCCAGGCTGGTCTTGAACTCCGGGCTTCAAATGATCCTCCCACCTCAGCCTCTCAAAGTGCTGGGATTATAGGCCTGAGCCACCATGCCTGGCCCCAACCATAAAACTTTGAACTGCCTGGGTCTTAAGGGAAACAGCTCATGAAGGACAAGCTCCTGGAACCACCATCCTCTCCTTCTGACTTAACAGCCTTTGCTGGGAGAACCAGGGAGGAGCTATGCCACTTTCTTTCTTTTCTTTTCTTTCTTTATTTATTTTTCAGATAGTCTTATACTACCACCCAGGCTGGAGTGCAGCTGGCCAATCTTGGGTCACTGCAACCACATCCCGAGCTCAAGCGATTCTCCCGTCTCAGCCTCCCGAATAGCTGGGATTAAAGGTGTGTGCCACCATGCCTGGCTAATTTTTGTATTTTTAATAGGGACGGGGTTTCGCTATGTTGGCTAGGCTGGTCTTGAACTCCTGACCTCAGGTGGTCCACCCACCTCGGCCTCCCAATGTGCTGGGATTACAGGCATGAGCCACCGTGCCTGGCCTGAAGCTGTGCCACTTTCAAAGGACACCAGAAATGGCTTGTGCCTGCAACCAAGCCGGTGGCTGCTGTGCTTGGTGTTACATCATTGTGTCAATCAGGTCTGAGACTCCCACCCTCCCCAAGTTAGGGAAGATAGGACTGACTGCTCTGCAGTGACCTCACAATTGGGGCATGCTGGAAAAAAAGGTGGCTTAGCTGGCTGACTGGTACCCTTTCTAGATTTTCCTTGGTCCACATGCCCAATAAGGGGATTTTTTTTTCTTTTTCTTTTTTTTGAGACGGAGTCTTGCTGTGTCGCCCAGGCTAAAGTGCAGTGGTGCGATCTCGGCTCACTGCAAGCTCCACCTCCTGGGTTCATACCATTCTCCTGCCTCAGCCTTCCAAGTAGCTGGGACTACAGGCGCCCACCACCACACCCAGCTAATTTTTTTGTATTTTTAGTAGAGACAGGGTTTCACCATATTAGCCAGGATGGTCTTGATCTCCTGACCTTGTGATCCGCCTGCCTCGGCCTCCCAAAGTGCTGGGATTACAGGCGTAAGCCACTGCACCTGTCGGATAATTTTGGTGGATACTTTTCATTTTAAACACCTGGTGTTAAATGGTGATCAAGTTCATTAACCCCCCCATACACATAGTCCACTTAAGTCACTGCATCTGTGACCAAGAGCGCCTGTAGAGGAATCAGGGAAGGAGGCCAGGCCCAGGCTGTATGGCGTGGAGATAAAGGGAGACATTAAGGTTGTAAGGACCAGAATAAGCCATTTTACAGCCTCCTTGCCAACTTTCCACTTCATTCAGAACGTCTAGGGTTATTCTGCACAAGTGGCCTAACAGAACCGGAAACTCATTTTTTTCTTTTCTTTTTTTTAAGACAGAGTTTCACTCTTGTCACTCAGGCTGGAGTGCAATGGCACCATCTCGGCTCACTGCAACCTCTGCCTCCCAGGTTCAAGTGATTCTCCTGCCTCAGCCTCCTGAAGCAGTTGGGACTACAGGTGCCCGCCACCACCCCCAGCTAATTTTTTTGTATTTTTAGTTGAGACGGGGTTTCACCATGTTGGCCAGGCTGGTCTTGAACTTCTGACCTCAGGTGATCCACCCACCTCGGCCTCCCAAAGTGCTGGGATTACAGATGTGAGTCATTTTTTATTTTCTATCGTTTGCTCAACAAACATTCACTGCATCTCTCTAATGTTCCAGACACTGTGTTGGGTGCTGGGAATACAATGGAGGGGAAGGAGGAGGCCCTCACTCAGCTTACAGTCCAGTAAGAGAGGCAGAAACAAGCAGGCAGACAGATAAACATACAATTGCACATTGCAACAAGATCAAAGGAAAGAACTAGTGGTGTGACACAGAATAATGAAAGCCTACTCCAGGGTGAAGGAAACAACTTTTTTTTTTCTTAATTTTGACAGGGTCTTGTTCTGTCATCAAGGCTGGAGTGAAGTAGTATGATCACAGCTTACGATAACCTCCAACTCCTGGGCTCAAACAATCCTCCCACCTCACCCTCCAAAGAGTAGCTGGGACTACAGGCATGTGACGCCACACGCAGCTAATTTTTAACGTTTTGGAGAGACGGGGATTCTTTATGTTGCCCAGGCTGGTCTTGAACTCCTGGCCTCAGGTGATCTTCCCTCACATCTGCCTCTCAAAATGCCAGGATTACACGTATAAGCCACCACACTCAGCCAGAGGGGACACTTATCTGAGACCTACCTCTGTACCCAGCTGCAAAGAGAAGGCAAGAAGGGAGAAACCGATGACCACCTAGGCCCCATCACAGGCCCAAGTCTCACCTTGGAGAAGGCCGTCTTGGTTGCTGGGCGGATAGCTATGTGCTGATCCCCTGGGAATTTCTTCAGCCAAACCCTGTCTCCCTGCAGCAAAGAGGATGGGGGTAGGGAACTCAGTCTCTTATAATCCCATGATGGACCCCTCCCCCACATTTCCATTGGCTCACTGTCCCAGAATGTATCATCCATGTGACAAAATGCATTGAAGCAAGGGGTTTGATGTCTGCCCATCCACTTCACAGGCAGCTGGGAGAGGACCCACCCCTGGATGACAGATATTCAGAAGCCATGGATGGCTGTCCTCACTACCCCAGGGGTGCCCACCATTAGTCCTATTAAGTGAATTAATACAACCACAAGCATCATCGACATCACAACCCTCATCACCATCCACTGCCATGAGAGAGCATGTTCTGGGAGTAAAGAATCTGGGTAGATCAGGCTTTATTGTAAAGTAACTGAACTATAGAGAGCTCCCCACCGGATGCTGGACCTCATCCTCAGCTGTTGGCAGGGCCGGTGCATGGGCATGGGACCTGTGCAGTCACACAGGGCCTCATGCTCAGAAAGGCCCGAACTTGGTTCAGTAACCTCCTGCCATCATCTTGAATGAACGAGGAGCCCCTCATTTCTATCTTGCCCTGGATCTCGCTGATTATGCAGGCGGCCCTGTCTGTTTATAAGGGATTTGGACTAGAAGGGGATTGGGGTTTAGTACTGACCCCTAAGGAGCATTTGGAAATAAATGTGGGGACATTTTTAATTGTCACAAAAACTAGGAGCTACATTTGGTGGACAGGGCCAGAGACAAGAAACACTGAACATTCTTCAAGCACAGAGTAGTCCTATTCAATTTAGGACAATCTGCCCCAAATGACAATAGTGCCTCCTCTGAGAATTGGCCGTGATGATCTCCAGGTGACATGATAGGAGGCTCTGCATTCCCTCCCATGACCTGAAGCCCAGGAGCTTTACATTTCTACTCTCTTGATTTGCTCAGCACTCTCAGCTCTCTCTGAATCTGTTCTCATTATCTCCCCTCCACTTGACCACATTCAGATTTACCAGCCCCGAAGTTTATGCCCTAATACTTCTTTGTGACTTTTTTCCCCCTCTAGTGGTTGCTGTTCCTGAGTCTGGTCTGGATTGTGTGGAAATGCTGAGGGGTAGGGCCAGAGGCTCTGACCGGGTAGGAGATGGCCTCAGTGGCCACACCAGGTTACATGCTGGTCCCAGCATGCTCCCCAGCAGCTCCAGCCTTCAGTCTCTGGGTCACTGTGATTAGCTTTTGAGGAGCCCTCACTCAGATAGTGGCTAGGGAAAAATTCTTGGGGAGGGAAGATTCTTAGGTTCTTCCCTTTGAGGGATCCATGACCTTTCCCTAGATCCTGTCTGGGCTCCCATCCCCCATCTCCTGGAGCCTGCAGGATCTGGCATGATTCCCTGTCCTCTTGAGAGTGCGCCTCCCCTCTGCCCAGGGCCTGAGCATTCTTCCCCTACTGTCTCTCTGTCTGGCTGGGGTCAGGCTCACCTCATAGACGCCAACGTTGGGGCTGTCCGAGGGTTGGCTGGGGCCACTGCGAACGTCTGACATGCTGCGGGCAGCCAGACTTGATCGACTCCCCTGGGCCACCTAGCAGATAGAGGTCAATGCAAGAGGTCAAAATATATTCTGGTGTCAGAGTCCTGGGTTGAGGTCAGGCTGAGTTTTGGGGATGTAAAGATGGGAGGCGAAGGAATCTCAATGAGGGAAGGTGATAATGACATTACTCCCCAAGTGCACGCTTTACAGTTTACAAAGCAAACATTCATTTTCTTGTTGGAGCTTCACCTCCCACCCAGGAAAGTAGTCAGGACAGGTACTGTTACCCTTATTGCACAGATGAGGGTGCTGATCCCTACACTTCAGACTTGGGACGGAACTGGGGTAGAAATCAGGCTTCCCAAGTAGGGAGCTGGGGTGGGGACTTTCCCAGGGAAGGAACCAAATTTACAGAAAGAAGACAACTGGCTCCTGCCTCCCTGCCTCCCCCACCTTTCGAGAGGTGCCCCCATGTGGGTGGAGAAAGGTGATGTCGTCCACAGTCAGGATGATCTTGTTGGGACCGGAGACCATTTGAATGTGAAGTAGCTGGTGCCTGGTGGAGAAAGAGGTCATCTCCACCAAGGGCACCAAGGTCCGTGAGAACAGAACAGCAGGGGATGGGGTGGAGGGATAATACTGGCTCAGGGGAGGGGTCCTGGAGGGCAGCCATCCCCACACCAGACATTGGGACTCCACCAGCCCACTAGAACCCCCTCACCCCAAGAAAAATCTCTTCTAATCTTGAGTGAACCCAGTCTGCTGTTTTTGATGCAGACTTCCATTTCTGGCACAAACTCACTTCCTACTTACCTCATTCCACTACTCACCTCACATAATGGGCCAGGAAGGCCCCAGCCAGCCCCATCCCAACCACCAGGAGGAAGCCAAGAAAGACGAGGCCCGGCTCCAGTCCTGAAGGGACAGTGACAGGAGGTATACTGAGGAGCGATGCCGGGGAGGCCTCTTCTCTAGGGAGGCATGGAGTCATGCCAAATGCTGGCCCCTCCAGGAAAGGAGGATGGGGTACAGCATTTGGCAGGCCTATGACCTCTAGGGGGAGGTCATAGATTCCTCAAAGGGGAGAGTCTGGGAATGCTAGAAAGTTTCCAAGAGGGCTTTGGAGCTCAGCAAGAGAGGGGTCCTGTGCAAGCCAGGGGCGGGGAGAGGGCCTAGAAGGGCATTGAAGATGGATTACAGGATAGGAGTCCACTCTCTTTCACCACTTTGTGGATGGTCCATGGGGATTGTCTCAGTGGGGGCTGGGGTGCTCGCCCTCACCTCCACCGCAGATGTTGTTTGGATCGAACCAGCATGAGGGGTCAGGCCCAGGTGCTGATCCCCCACGCGGGAAGTGCATCGGGGTCCCGGCAGAGAGGAGGGAGCCCCGGGTAGGATCCAGCATGTATGTGGCAAAAAGCCGGTCTCCCACCGCGTCCGTGTCTAGCAGCACGAATGGAGGCTCCTCGTCTCCTCCTAGGTCCCCGCAGAAGCCAGGGACCTGCGCATCCCAGACGTGGCGGGCCACAGCTGCTCCAGACACCCATCTGCCACCAGCGGCAGCCCGCGCTTCTGCCACGCCCCTCGCCAGCAAGAAGACCGCATCGTAGATCGTGCCAAAGAGTGGGGAGACCTGGAGAAGGAGAGTAGGGGCTCAGAGGTCGGGGTCACAGTCCACAGACAGACCAGAATTGCCATGCCAATTCTTTCACAGCCGGTCAAGCCCAGGGTATCCACTGTTCCCACCTTCCAGTTAGTTGTTCCCAGGATCCCTCCCCATTGGCTATCTCTTCCTCCCTCCCCATTGGCTAACTCTTCCTCCCTTCCCATTGGCTATCTCTTCTTCCCTCTCCATTGGCTATCTCTTCCTTCCTCTCCATTGGCTATCTCTTCCTTCCTCTCCATTGGCTAATGCTTCGTCTCTCCCCATTGGCTAGCTCTTCCTCCCTCCCCATTAGCTAACTCTTTGTCCCTCCCCATTGGCTAACTCTTCCCCTCTTTCCATTGGCTATCTCTTCCTCCCTCCCCTATTGGCTGTCACACCTGCTCTCTCCACTAACTGGTTCCTCTTTTCAGGACTCAGCCTCCTCTCTGACCATTGGTTGATTCTAACTCTCCATCACCTGTAGATTTTCTCTTCTTCCTGTTAGTTGCCCAGAATATAGTTTTAATCTCATCACCTACCATTCACCTGAAAGCCTTCTCACCTATCTTTTGGTTGGCCTCTATTTTCTGTTTTTCCTTAAAAAAACAAAAAACAAAACTAAACAAAAACAAAACAAACAAAAAACCTTCTCCATTGTTACCACCCGAGCTTATCAGGCCTCTCTATTATTCCCAGTTGCCACCTCTCAGAGAGCCAGGCACTGTGCAGAGCACCAAAGATGTATCAGTGTACAAGACAGACCCTGTCTCAAGGAACCTTTCTTCTTGCCAAAGAGACAGGGGTGTTCAAGCAGTGCAATGAGTAAAAGTAGAGAAACTGAGGGAGCTACAGAGACAGGAATGGGTGTCTCCAACCTAGGCTGGGGACAGAAGGAGCTGTGGGATGAGTCAGAATTATCCAGGGCAGGCAGGGACAAGAGAGAGGGCACAGCACACTCAGAAGCTCAGAGGCAAAAGAGAAGGACACATTTAGAGAACCCAGAGTAGCTTGGTCTGGCTGAAGTTCATGGAAGGTGGAAGAGAGAGAAAGACAGGAGACCTGGTAAGCCATGTGGAGAGGCCTGCATCTATCCAGGGCAACAGAAGTCACTGTGAGGCTTTGAACAGGGGCATGACAGGGTGAGATCTGTCAGATTTCTGAAGCTTGATCTGGTTGTTGGGTGGAGAAAGGTGTTGGGCAGGTGAGTGTTGAAGCAAAGACCATCTGAGAGATTATGTTTTGGGATTTGGCCTTGGGGCACTGTGGCCTGAATCAGGGCAGTGACAGTAAAGATGGAGAAAGTGGACGAATTCAAACGATCTTTAGGAAGTAACAGTAACAGGGCTTGATGTCTGGAAGTGGGGGCGAAGTATTCAAGGAATCAAGGGTGACTCACAAGCTCAGAGGCTCGGGCAGCTTGGGCAGCGGAGAGGACAGCCATGGTACTTACTGAGAGCTGAAGGGCTTTTCTCTCTACTTGCTCAACCTCCCTTTCTCCACTGCCGACCCTCCCTCCATCCCATCTCACTATGAGTCCTAATCTGTATTCTCTTCTGACTGTTCCCATCACCGCACCGCACCACACCACACCACACCGCCTCCACTGGCCACTTCCAGTCCTCTTGGAGGAATCTAGGGGCATTGGTGGGAAATTGCAACCCCTATGACCCACAGCCTTCTCTCATGCAGCCCCCTGTGAGTTGGGCCTTTGTGGTGGTTAATTCACTGCCCATTGACATCTAAATTCCCTTCTCATAGTGGTTTCTAGTCCTCCTTTGTGGCTGGAGTAAAGTTAGATGATCTGAACTGAGATTCTGGGGACTTGGGGAACCCTAGGTAGTAGTTGGATGTTGGAAATACACTATGGATCTGGTGAGGTTGCCCCTGGATCCACCCAGGGAACTTTCTGCTTCTGGCAAGGTGTCTAGGCCCTTGAAAAGCTAAGACCACCAGATGATGCCCCAGAGGAAATACCTCTGAACTAAGGATGAAGGTTGGATTGGCATCCTCCCTCCTTCCTGCTTTCAAGAACACCAAGTATTTATTTTAGACAGCTGGGAGTATGTGGTGGTGGAAATGGGTTTACTTTGAAGTCAATTGCAAAAGGTTTTGCAGTTTACAGTTCATTAGAGCTTACTGCTTGATGTTGGACTTGAGAGGTCTCATTGCCTACTCTCTGGAGGCAATCCCCATACACTAAGAGATCCCAAGCAGGGCCAGAGCCTCTGCATTACCCAGGAAACTCCAAACAGCTAGAGCTGCCAGTCGTTCTTTCTCCATTGGTTCCATCCTCTTCTGCCCGCTTTGGCTGTCCTCTCCCCTCTCCCTTGCCTTCTTCCCTCCTCCCAGGACCATCTACCTGCTGCAGATTGAGGTCAGAGGGCAGCTCGCGGCGCTCTTGGGCCCTGCGCAGGCTGTCCAACACGCTGCCTTCAGAGGGACAGTGGCGCGTGAGGGTAAGCACCGCATCATGGGCCCTGCGAAGCTGGGAGCTGTTGGCGAGTGCAGCTAAGGCCTCCGGGCCTGGGGACAAGGCGTAGTGGATCGTGTCGAAGGGCAGGAAGACCAGGGAGCCATCGGTCAGGCCCAGTTCCTCCGCGGCCTCCAGGAGGTAGCGCTGCTCCTCGCCGCCCAGCAGCACCGAGTGCATCACCATGATCACTGCTGCGGACAGAGGCTTGGCTCGCGGCGCCGCCCGGCTGCCGGCAGGACCCGCCGACCTCCTCGCACCCGGCAGGGGAGCCTACCTGTGACCCTGGGCCCGTCCCGAACCTTCCTCAGGGCCTCCCGGGCTCCAGACAGGTCCAAGGGCTCCATGGAAGTCACGGAGACGACGGGCAGGCCCCGGGCCCTGAGTGACGTGGACAGTGAGTGTCCCGCCTCCACCCACAGGTCCTGGGGGGCGGTGACCAGGGCCACGCGCGCCCAGCCGAATGCGCGAAGCAGGGCGTAGAGGGCGTCCGCGGCGGGGGTCACGGCAGGGGCTGTGGTGCCCGCCGCCTGCGTCCCGGGGCAGCCCCAGGGCACCAGCGCGATCCCGGCTTCTTCGGCGAGCAGCTCGGCCGGCCGGCAGGCTGCAGGGTTCACCGGACCCACGAGACCCGACACGCGGGTCAGCGCGGAGGACACGGCCCCCAGCGAACCCGGGGTCCGGCACGGCTCGGGCAGCAGCGCGACCTCGAAGCGGGGGCCGCCGGCCAGGTCGGGGTCGCGGTTCAGGCGGGCGGCGGCCAGGCGGGCTGCCAGGTCCGCGCGGGCCCGGGAGAAGATGGGGTCGCAAGCCCAGGGGCCCAGGACCCCCACCGTGAACACCGCGGAGAGGGCGGGGGGCTGCAGCAGGAGCAGGAGCAGCAGGAGCGGGAGCCGGGGCAGGGCCCGGGGGAGGCGGGGCAGGGCCGGAGCCCACCGCGCGGGGCCGCAGAGCCTGGGGTCCGGAAGCCCACCCGCTCGGCGGGCGCAGGCGGTCATTGCCGGCTTCTGCGAACACAGACGGAGAAGGCTGAGCGACTGAGACCCCCGGCCTCCCTTAGGGTTCTCCCCGTAACCCAGAGTTTCTCCAAGCCCGTGTAACCCATGGGATGATTCTGCTGCTACCGCCCCCTCCGGAGGCTGGGAAGACTAACTGGGGCCAAGGACACCGCCCCGAAGCCCCCTTCTGCTGCCCCGGCTTCCCGCTCCCATCCGGCTTGCCCCTCCCCCCGTTGGAGGCGTCAGGGGTTAGCAGGGACTCGCCCGCGCCCTCAGACCGACCCTATCCCAGCGGAGGGGCCTCTGACACTTACCGGGAAGTCCGGGGCTCGGGCCCACGGCCCCGGTGAGGGGTCACAGGGCCGGTCCCCCTTTTGACGCCCGCCCACAGGTCTTCCTTGCCAGCCCAGGCCAGGGCGGGGGCGTGGGTACAGCCGGCCAGAGCCCTTAATCTCCCCAAGCTGATTAGGGTCCTTAATTAGGCAGGGAGGGGCGGGCTAGTGGAGGATGAGAGCCCCTACTGCGCCTTTCTGGGGTGGGATCTGTCCTGGGTTCCAGGTAGTCAGCCAGATCCTTTCCCCTCCATGCCTTCCAGCCCCCCACATCACCCTCATCACCACCACCCCTGCACAAAAGCAGCCGCAGTTTCCCCTTTCAGCCTTGGGCCACACTGCTCTGCTCAGCCAGAAAGTGATAAGCGCCTGCCCATGGGCAGCTGTGGGTGATCCGTCCTGGAGAAGAAACTCTCATCTCAGTCCCTTTCCTTACAATCTTCTGTTTCCAGTTCTGCCAGCTAAGTTCAAGCTCCATCCTTTGGCTGGCAAAGTTTATATCCCAGAGACCAAACCCACACCAAGCTGACACCTGCCTTTCTTCTTTCACTGCTCTTTTCTCTCTCACCACACTTGATTCCCTGACCTCTGCTTCTCCATGCCTAGAAAACCACCCCTTTGGCAGGACCTCAGGAAGTAATGAAAAGAGCTTTGGCCGGCCGGGCGCGGTGGCTCAAGCCTGTAATCCCAGCACTTTGGGAGGCCGAGATGGGCGGATCACGAGGTCAGGAGATCGAGACCATCCTGGCTAACACGGTGAAACCCCGTCTGTACTAAAAAAATACAAAAATCTAGCCGGGCGAGGTGGCGGGCGCCTGTAGTCCCAGCTACTCCGGAGGCTGAGGCAGGAGAATGGCGTAAACCCGGGAGGCGGAGCCTGCAGTGAGCTGAGATCCGGCCACTGCACTCCAGCTTGGGAGACAGAGAGAGACTCCGTCTCAAAAAAAAAAAAAAAAAGAGCTTTGGCCTCGGACAGACCTGGGTTCCAAGTCCCTCTTACTGATTTTTGGACCTTGGACAGTTGCTTAATCTGAAGGTTGTTGTGAAAATGAATATAATTGCCCGGATGGCAAGAATAGCTAACAATTTTAGGGAAGAGTATAATGGAAGATGCCCTATAAGATATACAAATTTATTATAAAGCAATAGCAATTATATATTTATGTAAATATATAATATATAAAACAGCAATTATATAAATATATAATTATATAATATATGAAACAGCAATTATATAAATATATATTCTAAAGCCATAGCAATTATATATTATGTATTTATATAAATCCACATTGTGTAGTGATAGCAATTATATATTTATATAAATATTTATTATAAAGCTATAGCAATAAAGACTTCATAGTTTGGGCACAAGGATAAACAAATGGACCAATGAAATAGAATCTACAGTACTGAAACAAGCACAGCAAATGTGTGAAGTGGACATTTCTTACCAACTGGGAAAGAATGAACTTCAACAAATAAAGCTGATTAGCCATCTGGGGGGAAATAGAATTCAATCCCTATCTCACACCATACACAAAATCTATTCCAGGTCAAAGACCTATATGTGAAAAATAAAACTTAAAAACTTTTAAATAAATCATTTTCAGACATGGTGGCAAAGATTGGATAAGGTAAGAATCATTAGTGGATTTGAAAGCTAGGGGGAAATGTTGGATGAGGAGCAGGACTTTTGCAGGGTCTAAAAGTATCTCCCTACAGATTGCCATGAGTTGGAAGGGAGGGGGGACTAAAATAAAAAACAGTCATTGTGTTGTACAGTGGAGAAATAGGGCAATACTTTAAGCAAGTGATCAGAATTAACCATGAGGGGCAGAGAGACATTCTGTGCCTCCAGATGTGATACCCTGAGAAGGACATAATACTACATCTATGCAATGCTGCACAATATATCTCTGCAATGTTCCAGCATTACTTCAAATCTAATCACAAGGAAACATCAGATAAACACTAAATGAGAAATGTTCTATCAAAAAACGTGGGGAGGACTGTATTCTTCAAAAATGTCGATGTCATATAAGGCAAATAGAGGTTAAGGAACTGTTTCGGATTAAAGGAACCTAAAAAGACATGACAAGTATGTGCAACGCCTCCCCTTAGTTTGGATTCTGTATCATTGGATTTTTTTAAAGTGCTGTAAGATTATAGAACTTGAGGCCCGGTGCCATGGCTCATGCCTGTAATCCCAGCACTTTGGGAGGCTGAGGCAGGCAGATCACTTGAGGTCAGGAGTTTGAGACCAGCCTGTCCAACATGGTGAAGTCCCGTCTCTACTGAAAATACAAAAATTAGCCAGGCGTGGTGGAGTGTACCTGTAATCCCAGCTGCTCAGGAGGCTGAGGCAGGACAATCACCTGAACCTGGGAAGCGGAGGTTGCAGTGAGCCAATATTGTGCCACTGCACCCCAGCCTAAGCAACAAACCGAGACTCCATCTCAAAAAAAAAAAAAAAAAAAAAAAAAGAAAAGAAAAGAAAAATGGTTATAAGGCTTATGGGGTTATAAAAATGCTATAAAGAACATCAACATTAACAAAAAAATTGGCAATTGACAAAACTGGAATATCACAGGAGATTCAAAACAGTGTAAAGTTATAAAGTTAGTAATGGTAGTGTAGTTATGTTAGACTATCCCTGTTCACAGGAAATACACACCGAAGTATTTAGTGGTAAAGCATCATGTATGTAACTTACCCTCAAGCATTCCAGAAAAAATATATATTAGATATGATATATGGCATGTTGTATATATTATCTATTTCAAATGATAAACAAACGGGGTAAAATGCTAACAATAGGTGAATCTGGGTAAAAAGCCTGTGAATGTTCTTTGCATAATTTTTATTTTTGCAACATTTTTTAAGTTTGAAGTTATTTCCAAATAAAAAGTTAATTAAAAATGTTAGATCATAGAATTCAATGAAAGTAGATTTGCTCTGCAGAAAGAACAACAAAAAAAGAAAAAATTAATAAGAAAATAGAAAAATAAAAAAAGAGCAGAAATTTTTAAGAGAAAAAAAGACATAGATTGAAAAGACATCTTTATCAATTCAGGGTAGGAATGGATTTATTAAACAAGACACGTTGGCCAGGCGCGGTGGCTCATACCTGTAATTCCAGCACTTTGAGAGGCTGAGGCTGGCCTCCCAAATATATTTGGCAAAATATTAACATCAGTTAGTTTTTGATGGTAAACAATCGCTATATGTAGGGGTTTTCTGTATGCTTGAAATGTTTTCTAATTTAGATTAAAAAAATTTGTAAACAAAAAGTTTACATGTCTGACCTGTAGCAGAGTTCCAAAATTCAGTAGGCGTCAATATTCGTATCTATAGTGCTGTGCTTCTTACTTTCCATAAGAGTTACCTCTCCACATCTCCTATCTTCTGACTCAACATCTCTACATGAGATGGTGGAAACTCCAGCCAACTCTTACATTTCACACATGGTGAGAATGAGGTCCAGAGACCAATTTGATTAAATCAACAGTCTCTCAATTTTCCTCTAGGGTCCATGGACTGATGGGTAATAGAAATGAAGATGAAGGGGGGATTTTCTTAAAAATCTTTTTTGTCATAAAATATACTTAACATTTATCACTTTAACTTTTTTGTTTGTTTGTTTTTTGAGACAGAGTCTCACTCAACCGCCCAGGCTGGAGTGCAATAGTGCGATCTCGGCTCACTGCAACCTCCGCCCCCCGGGTTCAAGCGATTCTTCTGCCTCAGTCTCCTGAGTAGCTGGGACTACAGGCATGTGCTACCACGCCCGGCTAATTTTTGTATTTTTAGTAGAGACGGAGTTTCACCATGTTGGCCAGGATGGTCTTGGTCTCTTGACCTCGTGATCCACCTGCGTCGGCCTCCCAAAGTGCTGGGATTACAGGCATGAGCCACCACTTCCAGTCTCCACACTTTAACATTTTTTATGTGTGCAATTCAGTGGCGTTAATTACATTCACATTGTGTGCAGCCATCACCACTGTCCATCTCCAGAACTTTTCCATCTTATCCAATTGAAACTCTGTCCCCATTAAATACTAGCTCCCCATTTCCCCTCCCTCCAGCCCCCAGAAACCACTGTTCTTATTTTTTCTTCTTTTTATTTTTGAGAGACCAGGTCTTGCACTGTTGCCCAGGCTGGAGTACAATAGTACGATCTCTGCTCACTATAGCCTCAACCTCCTGGGCTCAAGCAATCCTCCCACCTCAGCCTCCCAAGGAGCTGGGATTACAGGCGTGTGCCACTATGCCTGGTTAGTTTTTTGATTTTTGGCAGAGATGAGGGTCTCACTATGTTGCCCAGGCTGGTCTCCAACTCCTGGGCTCAAGTGATCCTCCTACCTCAGCCTCCCAAGTGCTTGGGATTACAGGTGTGAGCCACTGTCCCCCGGCCCATCATTCTTTCTGTCTCTATGAATTTGACTTTAGCTACCTCACATAAGTAGAATCATACAGTATTTGTCCTTTTGTGTTTATTTCACTTAGCATGATGTTTTCAAGGTTTATCCTATGCTGTAATGTATCAGAGGTTCATTCCTTTTTTTTTTTTTTTTGAGACAGAGTTTCGCTCTGTTACCCAGGCTGGAGTGCAGTGGGGCAATCTCAGTTCACTGCAACTTCAGCCTCCCGGGTTCAAAGCAATTCTCGTGCCTCAGCCTCCTGAGTAGCTGGGATTACAGATGCGCATCACCATGCCTGGCTAATTTTTGTATTTTTAGTAGAAATGGGGTTTCACCATGTTGGCCAGGCTGGTGTCAAACCCCTGACCTCAGATCATCCTGTCGCCTTGGCCTCCCAAAGTGCTGGGATTACAGGTGTGAGCCACCAAGCCCCACCTCACTCCTTTTTAAGGCCAAATAATATTCCATTGTATGTACAGTATATACCAAATTTTATTTATCCATTCATTCTTCTATGGACACCTGGCTTGCTTCCACCTTTTGGTCTCTGAGTCCCTGCCTTCAGTTGTTTTGGGTATATACCAAGAAGTGGGATTGCTGGATCATATAATTCTTCTTTTAAATAAGTATTTTATTTTATTTTATTTTTTGTGGCAGCGTTTCACTCTGTCACCCAGGCTGGAATGCAATGGCTTGACCTCGGCTCACTGCAGCCTCCGTCTTCCATGTCCAAGTGATTCTCCTGCCTCAGCTGCCTGGGTAGCTGGGGCTATAGGCATGCCCCACCACACCCGGCTAATTTTTGTATTTTTGGTAGAGATGGGGTTTCGCCATGTTGGCCAGGCTGGTCTCAAACCCCTGACCTCAGGTGATCCTCTCACCTTGGCCTCCCAAAGTGCTGGGATTACAGGGATGAGCCATCAAGCCCCACCTCACTCCTTTTTAAGGTCAAATAATATTCCATTGTACGTACAGTATATACCAAATTTTATTTATCCATTCATTCTTCTGTGGACACTTGGCTTGTGTCCATCTTTTGGTCTCTGTTTGAGTCCCTGCTTTCAGTTGTTTGGGGTATATACCTAGAAGTGGGATTGCTGGATCATATAATCCTTTTTTTAAATAAGTATCTTATTTTATTTTATTTTATTTGTGGCAGGGTTTCTGTCACGCAGGCTGGAATGCAGTGGCTTGACCTTGGCTCACTGCAGCCTCTGTCTTCCAAGTCCAAGTGATTCTCCTGCCTCAGCCTCCCGAGTAGCTGGGGCTACAGGCATGTGCCACTACACCTGGCTAATTTTTGTATTTGTGGTAGAGACGGGGTTTCACCATGTTGGCCAGGCTGGTCTCGAACTCCTGACATCAAGCAATCCACCCACCTTGGCCTCCCAAAGTGCTGAGATTACAGGCGTGAGCCACCGTGCCTGGCCTGGATCATATAATTCTATGCTTGATTGTTTGAGGAACTGACATACTGTTTCTACAGAGCCTGTGCCATTTTATATTCAAGGAGCGGACTATTTTAAATCCATTCTAGTCCTCATGCCAAGGTTGCACAGCCAGCCTCCCGCCACCACACTGCTTTTCCCTTCTAGTGGCCCACACCAGAGCTTGTTTGTTTCTTATTGTTGCCTGCTAAATTTCGATTCCATCTGTAAGGTACTGAAACAAAATATGCCCTCTTACATAAAGGGCGGGGCCAAATCTTAAAGTAGCAGTTGGCTGGAGTTACCAGAGGACAGAATTATATTTAAATCCAACTCCTGTACTATAAATAGTCTCAGCTGCAGGTGGCGCTCCCTCTCCGGAAGGTCTTGATTTCACTCTGTCTGGAGGCAAAGGGTGCAAAGCTCTTCTGAGATTTTTAGTCCCTACCCTGCCCCCCATAAAGTCACGAAATTTGGAGGAGTTGACAGAAGGAATTAGAAGCTTCTGTTTGTGGAGTCGCTGCAGCAGCAGATAAGGAAAAACTATTCCTTAAGTTTAAATGAGGCAAAACAACTTTTGAAACTAATTTGGCCTGAATCTCATAGTAGGAAACAAGTCCTGGGGGTCTGATCAAAAAAAAAAAAAAAAAAAAAAATTCAAGTTAAGTTAGAAACACTGAATCCAAAGTGAGGGTAAAAGTCAGGATTCCATTAAACTACAGTTTGTAATAGTTAAAGAATAGTGTGGAGGAAACAGAAACATATCATTTTTCACTGTTAAATGTTAAAACAGGTTGGGTGTGGTGGCTTACATCTGTAATAATTAAAGTATACAAAAATGTGTAAGCAAAAATAAAAGACTTTTGAAGATAACCACTGTAAATAGCTTTTAAAAATGCATGTATGAGAAAATAGATAATTTTTTTTTTTTTTTTTTTTTTTTTTGAGACGCAGTCTCACTGTGTCACCAGGCTGGAGTGCAGTGGTGCTATCTTGGCTCACTGCAACCTCCGCCTCCCGGATTCAAGCAATTCTCCTGCCTCAGCCTCCCGATTAGCTGTAACTACAGGTGTGTGCTACCATGCCCAGCTATTTTTTTTGTATTTTTAGTAGAGACGGTTTTCACCATGTTGGCCAGGATGGTATCGATCTCTTGATCTCGTGATCTGCCTGTCTCGGCCTCCCAAAGTGCTGGGATTACAAGCATGAGCCACCACGCCCAGCCAAAAATAGATCATTTTATGTACTACTTTGCAATTTGCTTCCCTTCTTAAAAGATTTTATATTTGTTTTATGAAAATATAATACATTTACATCGTTCAAAAATAAAATAAACAAAAAAGAATACACAGTGAAAAGGCTCTCTACCACCCGTGTCCCCGGTCAGCCCACTTCCGGTCAGCCTACTTCCCCCAAAGGGAGAGCCACAGGTAGACTCTCGTATGTTTTGCGGAGCTCCTTGGGCATACGCAAGCAAATAAGAATCTGTTTTCTTCTAGTCCCCTTTTTACATAAAAGGTAACACTGTTCTGTACCTTGCTGTTTTATTTTAACAATATCTTGGAGGTCTTGTTTCTTGTTTCATAGAGAGCTGAGCATAGCTGCATAGATTCCACTGAATCTCTGTACCGTAACCTGGTTAATCAGTTACTCTTTGCTATTGCTGCTCCGATGAATAATCTTATACAAGCCTCACTTTGTATATATCCAAGTACATCTATAGGCAAATTGCCCGGGTAAATGCACTGTAATTTGGAAAGATGTTGCCAAATTGCCCCCTCTAGGGATTATGCCAATTTACACCAGTACCAGCAATGACTTAGAGTGTCTTTTTGCCCACAGCCTGGATACAGAGTGTGTTGTTAATTTCTCCAATCTGATATTTGAAAAAGAAAAATGGCATCCAAGGGAAAAAAAGTATCATGGTGTAGTTTACATTTGCGTTTCTCTTCTGAGTGAGGCTGAACATATTTTCATGTTTACAGGCCTTTTGCATGTCTTTTTTGAGAACTGTCTGTTTATATCTTTTGCTCACTTTTCTATTGGGTTATTGGTCTTTTTCTTATAATTTTTTAGATCTCTTTATATGTTAGGAGAATACACATTTGTGATATGATTTGAAAAAAAAGAATCCCAGTTGATGTGTCTACTCTTTGCTTATAATGTGTTTTTTGCCAAGTACATTTTCAAATGTAGTCTTTTAAAATTTTTAAATATCATTTGGATTTTAAATCATTATCAGAAAAGCAAAGGCTACAAACACGTTTTCCAATGTTTTCTTCATTCTTTAAGGACTTACAGTTTCACTTTTACATTTAAATCTGTGACCCCTTTGGAATTTATCCTGATGTGAGGAGTCAGGTGTGGATCCAATTTTATTTTCTTCTGCCTGGTTCCCAGCTGTCCCATTACCATTCACTGA
Organism: Rhinopithecus roxellana; assembly: GCF_007565055.1. Taxonomy (NCBI): domain Eukaryota; kingdom Metazoa; phylum Chordata; class Mammalia; order Primates; family Cercopithecidae; genus Rhinopithecus; species Rhinopithecus roxellana. The sequence continues at coordinate 70,242,716 of NC_044567.1, read as the reverse complement.
ATAATTCATTTCTCCTCATATCATCATAAAGAACAATCCTGAATGTATCTGCATGTATTTCTGGATTTTCTCTTCTGTTCCATTGGTCAGTCTGTCTAATACGAACCACTACTATACTGTTTTCATTACTGAAGTACTATAATATTTTTAATTAACTTACAGAGCTACTCCCCATCCTCTGCTTCATTGCTCCTCCTTTCCAGAATTTTCCTGGTAATTCTTCAGCATTAATTTTGTGTATTGTCTTTTTAATCATTTTCCTAATTTTTAAAAAGTCATTGGTACTTTCTTTGTTATTGTGTTAAACTTATAAGTTAATTTATGGAAAACTTACATTTTATGATGTTGAGTCTTTCTGTGCAAGACTACTATTTGTTGAAGCCTACTTTTGTACCCTTCTGTAGTGTTTTTACCTTTTCTTTAAGTGAGTTTAATGTATTTCTTATTACTTTTCTCTTTTCTTCATTGTATTTTTTTCTTTTTTTCTTTGTTATTTCCAAATCTCCAGAACTTGTGAATTGTATTGTTTATTCAAAAGCATTTTATCTTTTATATTGCTCTTGTAGGTCCTTTTCTTCTGTTATATCTTCTAACTGGCTGTTGAGTATTAGTTTCTATTTTTCTGTTTATTACATGTCTTGGACGTTTTCCATGTTCTTAATCTTAAATAAAATGATTTACTTCATTTTATTCAATAATGTTTCTCTTTACATTCTGTTTGAATGTAAGGATCTTGAGATGGAAAGATTATCCTGGATTATCTGGGTGGGCCCTCAGTGTAATCACAAGTGTCCTTATAAGAGGGAGATTCGACACACAAAGCAAGCAACAGTGAAGCAGGATGCTGTGCTGCTGGAGGACAGGGGCTAAGGGACACAAGAAATGCGACTCCGGGAGCTGGAAGTGGTTGGGAAATGGATTCTCCAGAGACAGCAAGACCCCACCAACACCTGGATTTGGGCCCAGTGAAACTGAATTCGGACTTCTGACTTCCAGAACTGTAAGAGAATAAACGTGTGTTGTTTTAAGCCACCAAGTTTGTGGTAATCTGTTACAGCAGTCAGGTGAAATGGATACGCATGTCTTTCTTTCCTTTCGTGTATGCTGCATGGCACACCTAAAAACGCAGACTCTGCCGGGCACGGTGGCTCATGCCTGTAATCCCAGCACTTTGGGAGGCCGAGGCGGGTGGATCATGAGGTCAGGAGATCGCGACCATCCTGGCTAACACGGTGAAACCCTGTCTCTACTAAAAATACAATTAGCCGGGTGTGGTGGCACCTGCCTGTAGTCCCAGCTACTCAGGAGGCTGACGCAGGAGAATTGCTTGAACCCGGGAAGCAGAGGTTGTGGTGAGCCGAGATCGCACTACTGCACTCCAGCCTGGGCAACAAGAGCGAAACTCCATCTCAAAATAAAACAAAACAAAAAAAATGCAGACTCAGGCCTGATGGGAGAGAGTGGGAACCACAGGCTATCAGGAAGGTTCTCTTCCCAAAGAGGGTAAATATGTTATCAGATGTATTTAATATAAAGTCTCCAATAATACAGTACATTTTAGACTCTATCTCCAACAATGCATTCTCAGGATTTTGTGTATTTTGCTCTTTTCCTTAACAACTAGAACACAATCTGCCAGGTCCTTTAGCTTAAAGCAAATGAACATCCTATTGTAGGTAAATCTTTTCCATTTGTCTCAAGTATATGAAGTCTTAACAGTTATGCTTTCAGTATTCCCATTTCTCATAAGATAAATATTCCAAAAAATGGTAAAAAGCCTTGCTATACAGATGAGGATGTAACCACAATGGAAAGGGAGGCTGGCTGACAGGACCACTGTGTGATGCCTCCAAATATGTGTTTATCAGCATATGTTCAAAAAACTGAATTCACCATGGAATGTAGCTATGAGATTTTAAAGTTGAATGTAGTAAAGTTAAGGAACCTGAAGAAGGTTCCACGATTGGGGATGACATCCAAGTAGCGGTGACATAGGAGGCAGGACTTGACTCCAGAGGTGGGGCTTGGACTCTGGACCAGATTGAAGACTAGCTGAAACAGGGAAGAGGTGAGAACACCACTCCATAAGACACGCCTACCGGTGCCATGCCAGTTTACCACTGCCATGGCAACACCCAGAAGTTACTACCCCTTTCCATGGCAAGAACTCAACAACCCAGAAGTTACCAACCTCTTTAAATAAATTTTTGCATATCCACCCCTCGCCACCAGCTTGCCCTTGAATTCTTTCCTGGGTGAAGCCAAGAACCCTCCCTGGTTAAGCCTCAATTTTGGGGCTCACCTGCCCTGCATCAGTGGAACCAGTGACAGTCACAGAGGAAAGGCTACACCAAAGCTTGCATTGGCAAATTCTGGGTCTTTCCGATTCATCCAGGTTTTCCATGGCACCACACAGTGCCAGGCATGCAAGGTGCTCAGGGAGTGTAAGTGGGATGTTACGATGCCGCACTCCAGGGAAGCTCTGGACCACGCCACAGAGCTGGGATGACCTCATTTTTAATCCAGAACAGGTACCCTGAGAGCTGCAGAAAGTTGGTGAATCACACCTGTGGAGACTCAGCTGCATCTGGACCCGATTTGGATGCAGAAATGCTAGACCTTGAGTTGATGCCATAATGGGAAGAGCCTGGTGTTTTCATGTGGTTGGAATGTGAATTGTGGTCAGAGGCCAGGCTGTGGTATACTGTATTTTCTAAAGATGGCCACGACAGGCTGGGCGAGGTGGCTCACGCCTGTAATCCTAGCACTTTGGGAGGCCGAGGTGGGCAGATCATGAGGTCAGGAGATCGAAAGCATCATGGCCAAAATGGTGAAATCCCATTTCTACTAAAATACAAAAAATTAGCCAGGCGTGGTGGCATGCACCTGTAGTCCCAGCTACCCAGGAGGCTGAGGCAGGGGAATCGCTTGAGCCCGGAAGGCAGAGGTTGCAGTGAGCTGAGATCATGCCACTGCACTCCAGCCTGGTGACAGAGCAAGACTCCGTCAAAAAAAAAAAAAAAAAAAAAGGTGGCTATGACAATATCCTTCATGTCACATACCTGTCACACAATGCGACTTATACACTCCTTTTTGAGAAGTAACATCTATGTCCCCTTCCTTTGAATCTAGATGGGTTGGTGATTATGGCAGAAGTGATGTAATGTGACTTCTCGGTCTTGGTCATAAAAGCCACCATGCAAGCAGCATGACTGTCTGTGGCTGCCATGCTGTGAGGAAGCTCAAACCAGCCTGCTGTTGCAAAGATACCACATAGAGAGACCTCCCTGTCTGTGGAGAGCAGGGAGAGTGGAGGGAGAACACTTTGTGTTTTTACTTTTTAAATCAAAATTATTAAAGTATAATTTATAAACAATAAATGCACTCAGGTTAGTTGAAAGAGCCTAGATTCTCGCATTTAAATTTTTAAAATTTTAGAGAATTAAAAAAATATCTTTTATTTTTAATATTGTCTTTTATAGTTTTGTGATTCCTATCATTTATGTTAAGTTTTTCAAACATTTAGGAGCAACAGTTAAAACTTAACCACGTGTTTTGCTGGTTTCCTTCTCACCATTGTTTCTTGTTTTACGATTTATTGTGTTCTGAATCTGATTAATGTTTATGTGGCAAGGTTGTAAATTTGTAAACAACACACTCAGAGGGGCAGACAATAGAGACCATATCTGATCTTTTCTTCCTTCCTTCCTCACGCTGGCAGCAGGAGAAAATGCATTAACTTGGTAGTTAATGGAGTCTCTGTCTCCTCCAGATTAGATGCTGTCTTTGGAGTAAATATATAGTCATTTCCTATTTCATCTTCCAACTGGGCAGCCCTTCTCCATCTCATTTCCTTTCCCAAGATGGCATTTGGGCATACTGGGAGAGAGCTGGCCATCCCTGTGCTGTCCTCCCTCAGCTGTTCCCTGACCCAGGGTGGCTAGTCTGGTCTCTGGACTGGCATCTGCTGGGAACTGCAGGTTCCACCCAGACTTGGGTATGTCATGGTGTCCGCTGCTCCCAGCTACGGATGACCCATCTCCTCAACCCGAGGTCACAGCTGGCCCAGAGGCCTCTCAGCAGATGCTCTCCCCTCACCGTGTCAAGTGGGACTACATGGATGCCCGGCATCATGCTGCAGCATGAGGGGCCTGGGAGCTGTTCCTTGCTCTTCCCACTCTCCGCCTCCCTCTGCCTCTTCTATGCTTTTGCCCAAATCCTGCCTGGATGTAGCAACCCAAAGGGTTCCTCCTGCTTGGAAGCATCCTCTAGTCTATGTCACCAAGTTCCCCATACCCTTCTGGATTGTTCCACCATACCAGGCCCCGATTCCAAAACAAGAAGGGGAAACAAGAATGTGTGTGCCTGGCCTCTTGGCTAGGCCTCTTTCTTCTCCCCCTTTTGCATCCTCCAGGGCCTGAAGAGTTGGTGTTTGCTCCCTTATAGGTAGAGTTAAGCTCTTCCTCTCTGCTGGCATTCCCTATGCCTCACTTTTCTCCTTTTAGGGACCCCAATCATTGCCACTCAGCCTTACGGTGAGGTGCAAGGGATGTTTTCTTTACACTGTGGAATAAATGCTATGCTTTTGAGTTGATGCTTCATTTTTTTATATTGGAACCAAGGACTTTTTTGGAAATAGGACTTACTAAGGATAGAAATAATTACAAATCTAAATAGAGTCCTCAACAATATCCTAAGATAGTTCCTTGGGTGGCCTCCTGAATCACAGTATTTATAAAACAGTGTCCATTCCATTATTCTCTGCTTTTATTGAGTTCTTCATTCTTACCATTATGTGCTGCATTTCTAAGAACTGTTTCTTGTTCTATGATTGCTCCTTTTTCGTTAATGGGATTTTTGGGGGGTAGTATTTTTTTTGTGGTAAAATACACATAACATAATTTTTTCTATTTTAGCCATTTATTTTTATTTTTATTTTTGAGATGGAGTCTCGTTCTGTTGCCCAGGCTGGAGTGCCGTGGCACAATCTCAGCTCACTGCAACCTCCACCTCCCAGATTCAAGCGGTCCTCCTGCCTCAGCTACCCTAGTAGCTGGAATTACAGGCACATCCCACCATGCCCGGCTAATTTTTACATTTTTAGTGGAGATGGGGTTTCACCATGTTGGCCAGGCTGGACTCCCAACTCCTGACCTCAAGTGATCCACCCACCTCGGCCTCCCAAAGTGCTGGGATTACAGGCATGAGCCACCGTGCCCGGCCTCATTTTAACCATTTTTAAGTGTACAGTTTAGTGGCATTAAGTACAGCCAAAATTCTTGTGTAACCATCACCACTATACCTGAAACTCTTCATCATCTCCAACAAAAGTTCTGTGCCCATTAAACAACGACGTCCCCTCTATTCTACTTTCCCCTCTATGAATTTGCCTATTGTAGGTACCTCGTATACGTGGACTCATACAGGATTTGTCCTTCCGCGTTTGGTTTATTTCATTCAGCGTAGTGTTTTCAGGGTCCATCCACATTATAGCATGTGTCAGAATTTCATTCCTGTTAGAGGCTGAATAATATTCCACTGCATGGATATACCACATTTTGGACACCAGGTTGTTTATTGTGAATGCAAGAGTCTGTCATTAATGTTATTGAGGGTATTAATTTGAATACTGTAAGTACATTCTTGTACTTAGAATTCGTGTACTCCATTCATTAGCGGATTACCCTTCTTTATCCACCTTTTTCAGGAGGCGGATGGGCCTTACTTCGGGGTGATTGTCCGTTGGCTGTTCACCCTGGGGAGTGGAGCTGGAGGCTGACGCGCTTGGAGGCTGGTGCGGGCTCCCTGGTCGTCCGCGTGGATCATCTTTTGCTGTCTCCCTGCTCCTCTCCCGCCGACCCCTCAGCTACCCAGTCTTGGTGCTAGGTGGATGCAGATGAGACAACGGGCACATTTCCCTGCAGGGACCGGAATAACCGTCAGGGGGAGCCCCAAGGATAAGGCGCGAGGCGGCCGGGGCTCAGGTTGCGCAGGCACCGAGGGCACCTGGGCTCCTCCGCCCCCTGTTCTGTGAAGGCCGGGGTGCTGCAGGGCCGCTCTCCCCGGAGTCTCTCTTCTTCTGGCCGCAGCGGGTGGACCGCAGAGTAGTCCGGGTGCAGCGGCGCCCGGGCAGCTGCGGAAGTGGCTGGGTTGAGGTGGCGGCTGGGGCGCCACGCGCGTTCCCTCTCTGGCTTCCGCACCCGCTTCTGCACCAGCCTCGGGCTGTCAGTCCCCCTGGTTTAGTGGCGGAGGAAGCGAGGCGCGATCGGGCAGCCCTGGACATTCCTCAACCTTGAAACCCTGATGCCTGGGGCCCGCTGCTCAGAGCTGGGGCTGGGCGGAGCTCTGCTGGGGAGATCTTTCCACCTTCCTCTGGGGAGCCCCTCCTTTTTGCTGGGTGCTCAGCTCACCACTGCGTGACTTCCCTCTCAACGAAAAACACATTTCCTCAAATTCCTCAGATTTCAGTTCTGTTAGTGACATTCTCTCCAGCTTTATAATTTGCTGGAATATATATGTGTGTGTGTGTGTGTGTGTGTGTGTATATATATATATATATATATTTTTTTTTTTTTTTTGAGACGGAGTTTCGCTCTTGTTGCCCAGGCTGGAGTGCAAATAGCGCGAATCGGCTCACTGCAACCTCCGCCATGCACTACCGTGTCTGGCTTTTTTTTTTTTTTTTTTTTTTTTTTTTAGTAGAGACGAGGAGTCACCATATTGGTCAGGCTGGTCTCGAACTCCTGACCTCAGGTGATCTACCCACCTCGGCCTCCAAAGTGCTGGAATTACAGGCACGAGCCACCGCGCCCGGCCGGAACAGATCATTTTTTACACTGTCATACAGTTACTTCTTTCTGATAATTTCCATGAGATGTGGGGAGAAAAGAGGCAATTGTGGCGATACAATCCTTGAAACCAGAAATCAATGACGTTATACTTAACTGGATTTTAACATTCTACCGCATTATGGTTTTGTGTTTCCTCCTTTCTTCTTGACTGTTTTTTGATAATTATAAAAATTGATTCCTGTCTAGGCACAGTGGTTCCTGCCTATAATCCCCAGCATTTTGGGAGGCCAAGGCGGGAGGATCATTGAACCCAGGAGGTCGAGACGGCAGTGAGCCGTGATCACACCACTGCACTCCAGCCTGAGCAATAGAGCGAGACCCTATCTCAAAAAGAAAGAAAAAGAAAGAAAAAAAAAAAAAGAGTCCTAATGATCTAGCACATTCTACATTCACTGCATGATTTTGGGACATGTTTCGTTGGGGATTATAGTTCTGAATTACAAAGTATTACCGGAATGGGCTGTGATCAGGATTATAAATAGCAGCAATTACATGCTTTTTGAACTAGAAAAGATGTTCTAAATTGACCTAGATATATACAGACTATTGAGACACGTGGTGGATTAAAATTAAGGCCTAGTAGCGGACTCTGAAAAACAATGTTTTCCACCAGGGGGAGCTGTAGACTATGTCTGAAGGTATCCAGATTCAAGTCTTTGTCTTGTGCCACTTTTAAACGTGATTCTCCTGATGGTGCCTTCAGTAGGACCACAATAAAAACCAGGCTAAGGCAGAAAGGTTGAATGGGTTCTTGTAACTGGAAACCTGAGCTACAGCGCTGCCTTTAGGCACAGCTGGATTCAGGCATAGACGCTGCAGGTCTCAGGCTTTGCTCTGTTCTCTGCTTGACTTTATCCTCCCAAAGGCCCTCCCCTCATTGTGGCAAAACGGCTGCAACAGTGCTGGCCTTCATCCTCCCAGACTTAAATTCAATGAGCAAAGACCCCACTTACCTAATGGCTTCCACAAACATCCAGGAATTGAGTCTCTTGACTAACTGGCCTGCCTTTGGTCAGATGTCCACTCTCGAGCCCATCTCAGTCACTGGCAAGGTGATGGATTGGCAGGGCCTGGCTCACACCAGGCTGAGGGTGAAGCCGGTTTAACCTAGATGACAAGGACTGAGGGGGACAGAGAGAGGTCTAGAGACAAAATCAGGCTCTGCTCCTGGAAGCGGGTGAATGGGTGCTGGGCAGCCCCCAGAAAACATACAGAGAAGGAGGCCCGGTGTGGAGACTCACACATGTAATCTCAGCACTTTGGGAGGCCGAGGTGGGCAGATCACCTGAGGTCAGGAGTTTGAGATCAGCCTGGCCAACATGGTGAAACCCCGTCTCTACTAAAAATACAAAATTAGCCGGGCGTGGTGGCAGGTGCCTGTAATCCCAGCTACCCAGGAGGCTGAGGTAGGAGAATTGCTTGAACCTGGGAGGTGGAGGTTGCAGTGAGCTGAGATCATGCCACTGCACTCCAGCCTGGGCGACAGAGAGAGACTCTGTCTTAAAATAAAATAAAATAAAATAAAATAAGCCATACAGAGAAGGAGAAGGTGATAACATAAGGCAGATGGAATGCACCATTGGGAGGTGGGGTCGCAACAAGGGATGCAGAGTACAGACTGTGGGGTCAGCTCCACACAGGAGAAGAGACCTCTCAGCTGGCTGTTATGCTGAGTAGGCAGCCTGAACTAGTGACTTCAGAGGGGAGGCAGCTCTGGGAGATGACACAGTGGAGGTTTGGTCCTGTGACGTCATGGCTGAAGGAGGTAGAGGAGAAGCATGTGACACGAGGAGTTCGGGGTGCTCAGAGGACAGGCTGATGGCTGGATTGGTCATGGGGATGGTAAAATCACCAGAATGAGAAGACTGGGAGCTGATAGAGAAGAGGGTGTGCCCACTGTTCAGTGGATGATGACGTTCACCAGGGATGGGGGCGGGGTGGAAGAGGTGAGTGGCATGGCCCTCAAGGAACCGCTGGAAATGAGGAGGACACTGACCCCAAACCTCTCAACTCTGGGGTGTGTGGTGTCTGGGAGGAGCCTGTGAGCAGAGCCAGATCTTGAGTAAAGAAGGAGGTGGAGGGAAAATCCTGTGAATATGTTAAGAATGCAGGAGAAACTGAATTAAACAGGACAGATTAAGCAGATCTATTTATCTCTTCACCCTCCCAAAACCCCACTAAAATTACAATAAAAGGATAAAAAAGGCATAAACCCACAAGGACAAGAAGAACGGGGGAGGAAATGAGCACAGACAGGAGAACTCAGCATTCTGGAAAGCGGGGGGAGCGTGGAGAGTGATGACTGACTTGGCAGAGCAGAGGGAGCTCAAATCCAAGCGCTGGCGGGTGGGGGTGGACATCAAAAACCAGCAGAATCCTGGAAGCCTGAGGGACTGGAAATATCGGGTGTTTCATCTATTTACTGGTAGGAAATAAAATACCCCCAGTGTTGCATGGCTTGAAGCAATGCCAGTTGTAACTTCATGATTCTGTGGGCCCACTGGCTTCACCAGGTGGCTCTGCTCCATGTGATGTTGGCTGGAGCATGGGGCTGGTAGCTGGTGTTGCTATTCTCCAGCAAGTCGGTGAGGGCTGTGAGTTGAGGACCTCTGTCCTTCTCTATGTTGTGATTCCATGTGCTTGGGCTTCTCAGAGCATGGTAGCATAGAAATTAGCTTTGGTTAGTTAAATCCAAATCCCTAGTTCTTCCCTAGGGCCATTTTCCCAATGCATTTGATCATCAATATCAGTATTATCACATGATCGGTTTATGTAAGATAGTTGAATCTTAGCAACAAGGTAAGTGTTAACACTGTATGACAATATGGTTGTAGATATAACCTGAAAAATAATCGTCAAAAGATACTGGCATATTACTAGAGTCTTAGTCATTAACAGTGAGTCCGGTCTATCTGGAGTAATCATAGCATATGACCAAAATGTCTCCCAGAGCAATGCCACTAGGGCTTGCAGACTTCCGTTTGGCTTTGTCAGGTTTCAAAAGCAGGAGTCATCTTGGCAACAGATGGTTCCACTCTTTCAGACATCCTGTATATATATATATATTTTTTTTTTGAGACGGAGTTTTTGTTCTCCTGCCTCAGCCTCCCGAGTAGCTGGGATTACAGGCGCTCGCCACCATGCCCGTCTAATTTTTGTATTTTTAGTAGAGATGGGGTTTTACCATGTTGGCCAGGCTGATCTCAAACTCCTGACCTCAGGTGATCCACCTGCCTCGGCCTTCCAAAGTGCTGGGATTACAGGCATGAGCCACCGTGCCTGGCCTATCCTGTATAATTAAGCTAAGAGAAAATATCATCTCTTGCTCTGAGCCCCTCTCAAGGCATCAATGTAATATTGATGTAATATGTGATATCTATCCCCTCATTGTAACCCATTCATTCATTTCTTTATATTCAGCTACCATTTCTCCTTCCCTTCAGTTATATCTAAACTTTCCACTTATTTATTTATTTTTTGAGACATGGTCTCACTCTGTCGCCCAGGCTGGAGTGCAGCGATACAATCACAGCTCACTGCAGCCTCAACTTCCCAGGCTCAAGCCATCCTCCTGCCTCTCCGCCTCCCAAGTACATAGGACTACAGGTGCATGCCACCGTATCCAGCTAGTTTTAAAACAGTTTTTTGTTTTTGTTTTTGGTAGAGACAAGGTCTCAAGGTGGGGTAATCTGTCTAATGGGGGCCCTTCCTTGACTCCCTCATGTTGAGTGTAAACACGAAGGCATGTGAGCCAGCCTTTCATTCCTTTATCTCCCCCGATTTTGAACAGCAGATGTTTCAATTGTCTGTTCAGTTTCTATCAAACCATGATTTGAGGTTTGAAATGTGTTCCTTGGACAGAACACATTTCTCTGAGGATGAAAATGTGTTTCTTGGTCTGAAGAAATGTGACTCGACAGTCCTAATTGGTGCAGTATTTTCTGTTTCAATTCTTTATAGTATTTTGAGCATTTGCATCTACTGCTGGGAATGCAAAACCTAGTGCCAGAGTGTCTGGTTTTTTTTAGGACTCATTTGTAGCCCCCAGGGCTGGCAACATCAGTCCAATTTGCCAGCTATATGCGGGACCTTTGTCGTGAAGACCTTCTCCATAGTTATCTGCAGTCTCTGTCTCTCTTGTTGATAGACAGTATGATTCTTGTAGGCATTTTATGCCTGAAAGGGTGCAAGAGGAACGTGTCTAGATCCAGCTTATGTCTGCATGGCTGTGGGTCCCCCATGTCCACTCATTTAATGGAGCCAGGTGGCCACCTCGAACAAGGGTATTGCAGATTCCAATCTCCTTCCAGTCCTAGAAGGGGCTACTTCTGAGGATCATTGATATGTCCTATTTTAATACATCCCTTAAATTCCCCTGGTGGTTTCCATGGGGCCATGCCCCATATGAGGATACTTTCAATAGTCCAGTCTCCATTGTTTTACCAGATGCCGTGGCCTGGCCATTAGCTATACATATGAATTGGTAAAAACCCAAACAGGGGCCAGGCGCGGTGGCTCACCCAGCACTTTGGGAGGCCGAGGTGGGTGGGTCACCTGAGGTTGAGAGTTGGAGACCAGCCTGACCAACACGGAGAAACCCCGTCTCTACTAAAAATACAAAATTAGCCAGGTGTGGTGGTGCATGCCTGTAGTCCCAGATCCTCGGGAGGCTGAGGCAGGAGAATCACTTGAACCTGGAGGCGGAGGTTGACCTGAGATCGCGCCACTGCACTCCAGCCTGGGTGACAGAGCGAGACTCCGTCTCAAAAACAAAACAAAATAAAACAAACCACACCCCAAACAGGGAGTCAAACAGCATGCAGTTCAGCCCACACAGCTGATTTGTTTTTACCTTCTTTAATTAGAGTGGTGGTCTTCCAAACAGAATGCTATCTGTTCACCTGGGAACTGCCATCCATAAATCAAGAAGCTCTTTGTTGGTCAATAGATGGCTGTTTCTAGGGCATCGCTTAAGTGACCCAAGTGGCTGTAGCATCCGGCAGCATCTCAGGAGGTTCCAAAGTGGATTCTGAAACCGCCATTGCAAAACTGTAACTAAGGCCAGGTGCGGTGGCTCATGCCTGTAATCCCAGCACTTTAGGAGGGCCAAGGCAGACAGATGATTTTTTTTTTTTTTTTTTTTTTTTGAGACGTAGTCTCACTCTGTCGCCCAAGCTGGAGTGCAGTGGCCGGATCTCAGCTCACTGCAAGCTCCGCCTCCCGGGTTCACGCCATTCTCCTGCCTCAGCCTCCCTAGTAGCTGGGACTACAGGTGCCCGCCACCTCACCCGGCTAGTTTTTTGTACTTTTTTTTAGTAGAGACGGGGTTTCACCGTGTTAGCCAGGATGGTCTCGATCTCCTGACCTTGTGATCCGCCCGTCTCGGCCTCCCAAAGTGCTGGGATTACAGGCTTGAGCCAACAAGCCCGGCCCAGACGGATCATTTGAGGTCAGGAGTTTGAGACCAGCTTGACCAATAGGGTGAAACCCCATCTCTTCTAAAAATACAAAAACATTTTCAGGCATGGTGGCGCATGCCAGCTACTCAGGAGGCTGAGGCAGGACAGTCGCTTGAACCCGGGAGGCAGAGGTTGCACTGAGCCGAGATCGCTCCACTGCACTCCAGCCTGGGTGATAGAGTGAGATTGGAAAAAAAAGAAAAAAATTATAACTGAGACAGTGAAAGATCTGACCAACCAATTCCATCTTGCTTCTAACCTCCAACCTGTGCTTGTTCATTCCAGGGCAGAGGCCAAACTAACTCTGGAAGGAACTTATTTTTTAGTTTATAGTCTAAAACAAATGATAACAGCCCTTTCCCAAAACAAACCCCCTTCTTGCCTGGGAACTAGACTGCCTTTGTAAACTAACAAATTAGCCAGAAGATCAGAAATTATGGTTTAGGAGTAATTCAGCCGGTGGCTATAAGATTCTGACCCTCCCCAAATTGCTCCTGGGGATAACATCACCATTGTACAATCTATGATCAGTGCTTGAGAAATTTCGGTAAACTAGCTCCTCTAATCTTACGGTCCCCACCAAAAAACTGACTCAGCACAAGAGAACATAGACTCCCTATGATTTCATCCCACGTCCAACCAATCAGCACTCTTGACCGCGGGCCCCACACCCACCAAATTATTCTTAAAAACTCTGATTCCCGAATGCTCAGGGAGACTGATTTGAATAATAATAAAACTCCAGTCTTCCACACAGCCAGCTCTGTGTAAATTCCTCTTTCTCTATTGCAGTTCCCTCGTCTTGACAAATCAGCTCTGTCTAGGCAAGGGCAAGGTGACCCCATTGGGCAGCTACAATTCTAGGGGTAAAGAGACTACCCGCTCATGAGTAATCCTCGCATCTCTCTGGTAGCATGTTCCTGTATACACCATTTCCATTTGTTATGGAGCTCTTCTGGGCACTTTCCACTCCATTACAGTGTTTCTTCAATTTTATTTATTTATTTTTTTTTAGAGGGAGTATTGCTCTCTTGCCAGGCTGGAGTACAGTGGCACCATCTTGGCTCACGGCAACCTCCGCCTCCCAGGTTCAAGTGATTCTCCTGCCTCAGCCTCCTGAGTAGCTGGGATTACAGGCGCATGCCACCATGGCTGGGTATTTTTATATTATATTATATTATTTTATTTTATTTTATCTTTAGTAGAGACAGGGTTTTGCCATGTTGGCCAGGCTGGTCTCGAACTCCCGACCTCAAGTGATTCTGCTCACCTCAGCCTCCCAAAGTGCTGGGATTACAGGCATGAGCCTCCGCGCCCTGCCATGTTTCTCCAAAATTGTCCAAGACATTATGTCTATGTCAGATTTCAAGATTATTTTATGCCTTTAGTCATAGTGGTCATTTCAATTAATGTTCAATAGCAAGCTAGTTAATTGTCTCTCAAATGGAAATTTTTTGGTTCAAAATCCCAGTAGTCATTGCTGGGTGGTGCTTTTGCTACAGCCCAAGTCTGCATTCCACACAGGGCTATTGTACAGAGACTCTGTCTACACCAGCCCACCAGCTCCTGACAGGGCATTAATTAAAGTGTTAATCTCTTTGTGTCCATCAAGTATTCTACACTGTTTCAAATTAACAACCTTTGTGGGCTTAGGCCATTTTACTGATCAAGCCATTTAGCACGATCAATCAATATTGGCAGAAGGGCAGATTTACATGCCTTCTGTTTTACTAGGCACTTTGTAGGACTAACAAATTAGCCAAAAGATTAGAAATCATGGTTTAGGAGTCATGCAACTGGAGGCCACAAGATTCTGACCCTCCCCTGGGAATAACATCACTATTGTAGAGCCTGAGATATTTTGCAGACCCTGCACTGGATGGATCAGCAGGCACCACCTAGATCGATAAACTGGCTCATCTGATCCTATGGCCCCCACCCAGGAACTGACTCAGCGTAAGACAGTTCTACTTCCTATGATTTCATCTCTGACCCAACTAATCAGCACTCGTGACTCACTGGCTGCCCCCTACCCACCAAATTGTCTTTAAGAACTCTGATCCCAAAGGCAGGGAGATTGATATGAGTAAATAATAAAACTCAGGTCTCCCGCACAGCTGACTCTGAGTGAATTACTCTTTCTCTATTACAAATTCCCCGTCTTGATAAATTGGCTGTGTCTAGGCAGCGGGCAAGGTGAACCCACTGGGCAGTTACAACACGGCTGACCTTCAGTGTCCAGCCCTTCTGGACATCAGGCTGATACCTGGAGTCTCCATTGGTAGAACTAATACCATGACCTCCACCACAAGCCCCCATCCTAAATTACACTGAGAGCTGCTTCTTCGTTACGGAGGTAGGCAAAATATTCTTAAACAGAACATCAAAGAAAAGCATGAGCCATTTAGAAAAAAAACCTGGTAAAATGTACTTTATCAAAATGAAAAACTTCTGCTCTTCAAAAGACACCATTAAGAAAATGCAAGTGTGGTGGCTTGCAGCTGTAATCCTAGCATTTTGAGAGGCTGAGGAGGATCCCTTGAGCCCAGGAGTTCAAGACTAGCCTGGCCAACATGGGGGAAACCCCCGTTTCTACCAAAAATACAAAAAATAGCTGGGTGTGGTAGCAGGAACCTGTAGTCTGAGGTGAGAGAATCACCTAAGCCTGGGAAGACTGAGGCTGTAGTGAGCCATGATTGTGTCACTGCACTCCAGTCTGGGTGACAGAGTAAGAACCTGTCGCAAAAAAAAAAAAAAAGAAAGAAAGAAAAAGAAAAGAAAATGAAAAGACAAGCCAGGAACAGGGAGAAGATATAAAATAATACTTTTTTTTTTTTTTTTTTTTTCCTGAGACGAGGTCTCACTCTGTCACCCAGGCTGGAGTGCAGTGGTGTGATCACAGCTCACTGCAGCCTTGAACTGGACTCAAGTTCTCCTCCCATCTCAGCTTCTGGAGTAGCTGGGACTACAGGCACATGCCGCCATGTCTGGGCAATTTTGGGGGGGATTTTTAGTGGAGACGAGGTTTCACCATATTGCCTAGGCTGGTCTCGAACTGCTCAGCTCAAGCGATCTACCTGCCTCAGGCCTCCCAAAGGGCTAGGATTACAGGCATGAGCCACTGTGCCCCGTCAGAAAATATTTTTATATGTATATTTAACAAAGGCTTGTATCCAGAATATACAAAGAACTCTTACAACTCAATAATAAGAAGGCAAACAGCCCAAAGAAACAATTGGCAAAATATTTGAACAGACTCTTTCCTCACAAAAGAAGATGTGAGTGACCAGTAACCACACAAAAAAATGTTCAACATCATTAGTCAACAGGGAAATGCAAAATCAAACCACGCAGAGATAATAACACTATACCTATCACAATAGCTGAACTTTAAAAGTCTGACAAAACCAAGTGTTAGAGAGGATATGGAGTCACTGGAATTCTCATACATTGCTTGTAGGGAAATGAAATGGCCCAACCAGTTTGGTAAACAGTTTGACAACTTCTTTAAAAGTTAAACAGGCTGTGGCTGGGCACCGTAGCTCACACCTATAATCTCAGCACTTTGGGAGGCCGAGGTGGGAGAATCACTGGAGGTCAGGAGTTAGAGACCAGTCTGGCCAATATGGTGAAACCCCGCCTCTACTAAAAATACAAAAATTGGCTGGGTGTGGTGGTGCACTCCCGTAATCCCAGCTACTTAGGAGGCTGAGGTAGGAGAATCACTTGAACCTGGGAGGTGGGGGTTGCAGTGAGCTGAGATTGCGCCACTTCACTGCAGCCTGGGCAACAAAGCGAGACTCCATCTCAAAAAAAAGTTAAACAGGTTGGATGAGGTGGCTCACGCCTGTAATCCAGCCCTTTGGGAGGCCCAGGAGTGTGGATCACTTAAGCTGGGGAGGTTGAGACCAACCATGGGTAACATGGCGAAACCCCATCTCTACAAAAAATACAAAAATTAGGTGGGGTGGGTGGCTTGTGACTGTAGTCCCAGCTACTGGAGAGGCTGAGGTGGGAGGATCGCTTGAGCTGGGGTGGTGGAGGCTGCAGTTAGCTGTGATTGCACCACTGTACCCCAGCCTGAGCGACAGAGTGAGACCCTGTCTCAAAAAAAAAAAAAAAAGTTAAACATATTAGACATACAGCTACCATTAATTCAACTGTTTTACTCTTAGGTATTTATCTAAGAGAAAAGAAAATATATGTCCATACAAAGACGTCAAAGACATAGTAGCTTTCTCTGCACAAAGAATGTTCATAGCCGTTTTACTTGTAATAAATCAAACTGGAAATAATCCAACGTTTATATACATGAATGGATAAATAAACTGTGGTGTATCTATATATACTGGACTGGAGTGCTACTTGGTAATAAAAAAGAGTTAACTATTGATACAAGTAACAACATTAATGAGTTTCAGAATAATTATACTGAGTAATGGCCATAGGTTCATGGGCACGAATATACATCAAAATTTATCAAATGGTACACTTGGATTATGTGCAGTTTATTGTATGTTAATTACACCTCAACAAAGCCGTTGTTAAAAATGAATGAGTTATTGATACATACAGCAATATGGATTAATCTCAGAAACCTTATGCTGAGTGAAAGAAGCCAGACTCAAAAGACTGCTGTGTGATTTCATTTAGATAAAAATCCTAGAAAAGACTAATCTAATCTAATCTCTAGTAACAAAAAACAGAAAGGTTGTCTGGAGCTGGGGATGGAGTAAAGGTGAAGATTGGTTGGGGTAGAGCACTGATTTTTTTGGAGCAATGGAAAAGATCCATATATTCATTGCGGTGGTTGTTACTCAGGGGCATAAAATTTATCAAAACCAGGCCAGGCGCGGTGGCTCACCCCTGTAATCCCAGCACTTTGGGAGGCCGAAGCAGGCGGATCACAAGGTCAGGAGATCAACACCATCCCGGCTAACATAGTGAAACCCTGTCTCTACTAAAAATACTAAAAAATTAGCCGGGCGTCGTGGCGGGTGCCTGTAGTCCCAGCTACTCGGGAGGCTGGGTCAGGAGAATGGCGTGAACCCGGGAGGCAGAGCTTGCAGTGACCTGAGATCGTGCCACTGCACTCCAACCTGGGCAACAGTGTGAGACTCCGTCTCAAAGAAAAAAAAAAAAAAAAAAAATCAAAACCCATAAAAACATACACTTAAAATGGGTGCCTCTTACAGTGGAAAAATTATACTTCAATACATTTTTTTTTTTTTTTATAGTGATGGGGTTTTTGCCATGTTGCCCAGGCTGGTCTTGAACTCCTGCACTCAAGCAATCTGTCTGCCTTGGCTTCCCAAAGTGTTGGGATTACAGGCATGAGTCACCACATCTGGCCAATAAAATGATTTTTAATAATTACCTACAAATATTGTTTCCCAGGTAGCTAGTGGAGAATGTGCCCTACCAAAACCAGAGATTAAACCAAGAAAGACGTTGCGAATTTAAGGAACAGACGATCCAATCCACAGGCTAAAGGAATTTCTGCAATTATGGTGAAAAGAAATCCTAAAATAATAATGTGTACAAAAGACCTAGACAACAGAAACGTTCAGATTGGAGCATGATGACAGAGAACTCCAGAAAACAGATTTTTTTTTTTTTTTTTAAAGACAGGGGTCTTGCTTTGTCGCTCAGGCTGGAGTGCAGTGGTACAATCACAGCTCACTGAAGCCTCAAACTGCTGGGCGTAAGCTATCCTCCCACCTCAGCTTCCCAAGTAGCTGGGACTACAGCTGTGCACCACCACGCTTGGCTAATTTTTTTTTTTTTTTTTTTTTTTTTTTGAGACAGAGTCTCACTCTGTCGCCCAGGCTGGAGTGCAGTGGCATGATCTCGGCTCACTGCAAGCTCTGCCTCCTGGGTTCACGCCATTCTCCTGCCTCAGCCTTCCGAGTAGCTGGGACTACAGGTGCCCACCACCACACCCAGACAATTTTTTTGTATTTTTAGTAGACACGGGGTTTCACCGTGTTCGCCAGGATGGTCTTGATCTCCTGACCTTGTGATCCACCCACCTTGGCCTCCCAAAGTGCTGGGATTACAGGCCTGAGCCACTGCACCCAGCCCCATGCTTGGCTAATTTTAAAAAATTTTGTAGAGACAGGGTCTTGCTATATTGCCCAGGCTGGCCTGGAACTTCTGGACTCAAGGGATCTTCCCAAGTAGCTGGGACTACAAGCATGTGCCGCTTTGCCCAACCAGAATACAATTTATTATTTGATGTGTTTTATCATGTGGAAAATTATAATGAGAGGTTGTAGGAGGATTTGGGAAAGAACTAATGATAGGTACATAGACAACCAAGCAAACTAAGAAAATTGCCTAGTAATTACTAAGCAATTACTAACTCCTGGAAAATAAAAATGATGAAAAACAAAAGACACACAACCACAACCACAGAACATGTAACTACTGAATATATAAACACGATAGTGGAAATCGTGTAAGCATGGAATATTGACTTACCTGAAAATTAAAACTAAACTAGGAGAAAAAGTCACATGTGCTTGCTTGCATGTGTATGTACAAGAAATTGCCTATCATGTTAGAAAGTCTACAGATCATTTTAAAATGGACAAATAAAAAATAGCAGTTCTTGCATATTATTTAAAATTCAAAAAGCAGGCCAGGCCTGATGACTCACGCTTGTAATCCCATCATTTTGGGAGGCCGAAGCAGGCATATCTCCTGAGGTCAAGAGTTCAAGACCAGCCTGGCCAACATGACTAAACCCTGTCTCTACTAAAAATACAAAAATTAGCTGGGTGTGCTGGTGCATGCCTGTAATACCTACTACTAAGGAGGCTGAGGCAGGAGAGTTGCTTGAAGCTGGGAGGCTGAGGTTGCAGTAAGCCGAGATCATGCCACCGCACTTCATCCTGGCGACAGGGCAAGACTCTGTCTCAAAAAACAAAACAAACAAACAAAAAAACAAATACCAGAAGCAGCAACTAAAAGAGACTTCCCTGTGCAAGGTGGGCTGGTGCTGGTGTGGCAGAGCTGCTGGTTTCACCTTGAACCTTTTAGCACATTTGATGATTCTAACTATGTGAATGCTTCACTTGGCTAAATATAGAATTAATGTTTTACTATATGTGGAGAACTTTGTTTGCCTTGGATGGGATTCCAGAAGCCACAGTGTAAAACTCTGGAAGAGATGGGTGTAGTGGCAGGGAGCTTGGGAGCAAGTAGGAGGAGGAGGAGAGTGAGAGAGAGGAGCCTTGAATGAATGGGGCTTGCATCTGCTCTGAGCTCACCGTGAGGGCAGCAAAGAATCCTAATCAAGGGAAATGGAGAGGACCTTGGAGTCTGAGACTCAGAAAGACCCTCAAAGAACACTAGGTTTTACACAGAGGAGAGTTTTCTCACTCTTCAGTGAGACTCAGACGTTGCCAGTCCACAGGGATGGCAGCTGAAAAAGAGGACAGACAGGCTCTCAAAAGCAAATGCAAGACCTCAGAAAGAAGAGCAATCTATTAGTGTGAGGGGCAAAGGCCTTACCTTCCTCCTGCAGGAGTCCCTGGGGACTGTTGCCTGTGCCACAATCCTGGTAATTTATTTTTATAATGATGGCACTGAGTCATTGGGAAAGTTAAATTATGTTCAGCAGGTTCTGCTTTGGAAGGAAGGGTTTCAGAAATATTTCCACTAAAAGTGGTTTAAATTGGCTGGGTACAGTGACTCACACCTGTCATCCTAGCACTTTGGAAGGCCAAGGTGGGCGGATCACGAGATCAGGAGATCCAGACCATCCTGGCCAACATGGTGAAACCCCGTCTCTACTAAAATACACAAAATTAGCCAGGTGTGGTGGTGGGCACCTGACTGCTATAATCACAAAAAGCAACTCACTTCCCTCACCCAAATTGTACTACCTCTTCAGCAATAAAGACATACTTCGGAAGAACTACTTTTCTTAGAAATTGAGGAAATCTGGGCTCCAGAGATTATTTTCACACTATTCACTATAAGTCCTTAGGCAAGGGAATTAATTCTCCACTCCCGTCTTAGTTTCCCTCAACTATGTAAAAAATGAAAATACAGAACTGGATCTTTTTTTTTTTTTTTAGATACAGTCTTGCTCTGTCACCCAGGCTGGAGTGCATTGGTGCAATCTTGGCTCACTGCAACCTCTGCTTCCCAGGTTCAAGCAATTCTCATGCCTTAGCCTCCAGAGTAGCTGGGATTACAGGTGTGTGCCACCACGCCTGGCTAATTTTTGTATTTTTTTTTTAATAGAGATGTGGTTTCACCATGTTAACCAAACCAGTCTTGAACTCCTGACCTTAAGTGATCCATCTGCCTCAGCCTCCCAAAGTGCTGGGATTACAGGCATGAGCCAGCATGCTTGGCCAGAACTGGATAATTTTTAGGGTCACTTCCTTCCCTAATTGCCAGGCTCTACTATCTCAAACATGGATCCCTGAGTTCCTGCACATGTCTACCTTCCCAAAGAACAGGTGACAAACTCCATTCTACCCCTCTCTGTGGAGCATCTCTAAGTCTTGGGAATTCTTTTAAGATGGGAAATAAATTTATAGGATTAAGAGTCACAACTGTACAAAATGGCATTGAAACTGACCCAGCTGTCCCTTAGAACTGATGTTTATGGTTTCATTGAATAAACATAAACATGATCCTCCCAGTCTTAAAACTTGAGAAAGTGACATTTATCTTATCTGAGTTCCTTTCTCAGAAAACCAACCATCAGGCCTCCCAAATAGTATCAAGGAGCTGAAACTTACCAGATCATGGCATCTGGACAATGAGATGCCAGACTCCTCATCCATCATGGTTGCCTAACAGACCACCTGCTTCTTGTTGACCAACTTCCCTTCCTAACCCCTCCCTAATTCCTGTTTTCCCACACGTGGTTACATTTCTTCCCTATTATATAAACCCTTAATTTTAGCCAGCCAATGAGATAGATTTGAGACTGATCTCCCATCTCCTTGACTGCAGCGCCTGATTATAGCCTTCTTCTCTGGCAATACTCGTTGTCTCAGTGATTGGCTTTCTGTGCAGTAAACTGATCCCCTGGCATTTCAGCAACAGCATTACAGAGAAACCTCATTTCCACCCTTGCCTCCTTCACCTTTCCCCTCTCTCCTACCACCTGAGGTAACATTTTTACAGAGATGTATTCTGACCACTCTTTCTTCCCTAAGAGGCAGCATACACTTTACTGTTCTGAAAAGTGCTTTCTTCACTTAGCAATAATAAATCAGGAACCCTTTCTACATAAGTTCATAGAAATCTTCCTCTTTCTTTCTTATAGCCAATATTATATTTAGTCCTTTATGTGGCTGGACCATAAATTATTCAACCAGTCCCCATTACTAGACACTTGAATCGTTTCCACTCTTTTGCTATCACAGTGTCTCAGTGAATACCCTTGTGCTATGTCATTTCGTTTTTATGCATGGATTGGTATTTCATGCACATATCTTATATATGTGCCCCATATGCTGGATCAAAGGGTAAATGCAAAGAGTGTCTGTTCCCTTAAAGCTTCACCAACAGAGTACATTGTTCAACTTTCGGATTTGGGGATTTTTACCAAAAATGGTGTCTCACTATAGTTTTAATTTGCATTTATTTTATGAGAAAGGTTGAACTTCTTTTCATGAATTTAAAGACTTTTTCTATTTTTGGTGTGTAAACTATCTCTTTATCCTTTGCTCTTTTTGTTTGTTTGTTTGTTTTGGATTGGTGGTGTGTGTGGTTTTTTTTTTTTTTTTTTTTTTTTAGATGGAGTTTTGTTCTTGTTGCCCAGGTTGAAGTGCAATGGTGCAATCTTGGCTCACCACAACCTCTGCTTCCCGGGTTCAAGTGATTCTCCTGCCTCAGCCTCCTGAGTAGCTGGGATTACAGGCATGCGCCACCACGCCTGGCTAATTTTGTATTTTTAGTAGAGACGGGGTTTCTCCATGTTGGCCAGGTTGGTCTCAAACTCCTAACCTCAAGTGATCCGCCCACCACGGCCTCCCGAAGTGCTGAGATTACAGGCATGAGCTACCGCGCCCGGCCTTTATATATAAGTTTAACGAAACGTTTTATTTTGAGATAAAGTATAGATTCACATGCAGTGCTTAAAAAAGATATGGAGCCATCTCATATATCCTTAGCCTAGTGTCCCCAATGGTAACATATTACAAAACTGTAGTACAATATAGCTATAATTTTTTTTTGCCTCACAAAAGCTTTTTCTTGTTGTTTTTAACATAGTGGAATATATCAGTCTTTTTATGGCTTCTGGATTTTGACTCTAAGACTCTCTTGCAATATTTGTATTGCTGCTAGAGGGATCAGTTACTTCCAAGATTCTCTTAGACTTAGTTCCACAGGGAAAAGGAATTCCTGGAGAGTTGCCTCTTGGCCCCCACCATGATTTTTGCTCTCCCTACAGAGCCAACTGGCCCCACCCTCTGGCCTTGGCCTGGGTAGTGCAGTTTCTGGCCACACAGACAATTCAACTTAGCTGGAGATGCTGGTGCTGGAGTCTCCTACTGAGTCTTGAAGGTTCAACACATGAGCCCTTCCAGCTGGGGAGTCACCACCATCAGGTTGAGTACCTGGGTTGGTGGGTGGGGGTGGCAGTGCCATTTCTGGTGCCCTGTCTAATGCCCCCTTGGCCTGGGGCAAACCTTTGCATGGTTGGTTCTTCAACTCCAGGAGCCTCTTCCTCTTGACAACTCTCCTGCCTTTTCTTCCCACTACAGATTCAGGGGCTTTGAAGTCAAACCCATCCCCAGGCTGCTATCGACTACCTGTCATTTCTACTGCTTAAGCCACAATTACAGGGCTTCCTACACTTGACCTGTAATTGAATTTCCTTGGGAACTCAATGACAAGATTGATTCAGCCTAATTGAGTCAATGATCAACTCTCCCTGCCTTTTATCTAGTCCTTGTTTCTGCCTGGGGCTGCCTGGGCTAAGGCTATGAGACTTTCACAGTTTCCGTTTAAAGAGTTAAAAGTCAACTGATACCTTTTTAATTTTTTCCCACCTATTTGCATTTTGACAACCGACACCTCTTAAACACCATTTATTTAAAAGATCTTGCAGAACATAGCCTTTCTTCACCTTTCCTCTGTCTGGCTAGCTGAGGTCAGAGGAAACTCCTGTTTTTAAACTTGCGTGTGTTCTCTTCATATGAATGTTAAAATGCAATTCTAAGAAATAAAAAAGTCCAGGTATAGTGGCATGCACCTGTAATCCCAGCACTTTGGGAGCCTAATCCGGGAGGATTACTTGCTTGAGCCCAGAAGTTTGAGGCTGCGGTGAGCTGTGATGGTCCCATTACACTCCAGCCTGGGTGCCACAGCGAGACCCTGTCTCTAAATTTAAAATTTTAAAAAGGAAGAAATAATAAAAAGTCCAGCCTCAAAAGCAGGTTTGGAAATGAATAAAAAGTCAGCCTTTGGGTGGCTCTTTTAAATTTTTTTTTTAAATTTATTTTAATACAAGTTCTCACTCTGTTGCCCAGACCGGAGTGCAGTGGCATGATTTCAGCTCATTGCAACCTCAACCTCTGAAGTTCAAACAATTATCGTGCCTCAGCTTCCCGAGTAGCTGGGATTACAGGCATATGCCACCATACCCTACTAATTTTTTTTTTTTTTTTTTTTTTTGTATTTTTAGTAGAGACAGGGTTTCGCCACATTAGCCAGGCTGATCTCAAATTCCTGAGCTCAAGTGATCCACCCGTCTCAGTCTCCCAAAGTGCTGGGATTATAGGCATGAGCCACTGCAACCGGCCATTTAAAACAGTTTCTTGATATGACTCAATAATAAAAAGGCAACCCAATTTTTAAATGAACAAAGGATCTGAATAAAAATTTTTCTAAAGAAGGTATAAAAACAGCCGGCCGGGTACAGTGGCTTACACCTGTAATCCCAGCACTTTGGGAGGCCGAGGCAGGCGGATCACGAGATCAGGAGCTCGAGACCATCCTGGCTAACACGGTGAAACCCCGTCTCTACTAAAAATACAAAAAAATAGCTGGGCATGGTGGCGGGAGCCTGTAGTCCCAGCTACTCAGGAGGTTGAGGCAGGAGAACGGCATGAACCCCGGAGGTGGAGGTTGCAGTGAGCTGAGATCGCGCCACTGCACTCCAGCCTGGGAGACACAGCGAGACTCCATCTCAAAAAAAAAAAAAAAAAAAAAAAAAAAAAACAGCCAATAAGCACATAAAAAGATGTTCAACATTATTAGCCATCAGGGAAATGCAAAATTAAAACCACAATGAGATACCACATAACACCCACTAAGATGGCCATAATAATACAGATAGATAATAACAGGTGTTAGTGAGGTTGTGAGAAGCTGGAACACTCATATGCTGCTGGTGGGAATGCAAAATGGTGCAGTCACTTTACAAACAATCTGGCAGTTCCTCAAAAGGTTAAACATAGACTTACCACGTGACCCAGCAATTCCACTCCAAGTTTATACACAAGAGAAATGAAAACACACGTCCGCACAAAAACTTACATACAGATATTCACGGCAGCATTATTCATAATAGCCAACAAGTAGAAACAACTCTAATGTCCATCAACTGATGAATGGATAAACAAAATGTGTTCTATCCATACAATGGAATATTACTCAGCCATAAAAGGTTATGAAGTACCGATCCATGCTACAACACAGATGAACCTTTTTTTTTTTTTTTTTTTTTTTTTTTTGAGACAGAGTTTCGCTCTTGTTGCCCTGACTGGAGTGTAATGGCACCATCTCCACTCACTGCAACCTCCGCCTCCCAGGTTCAAGCGATTCTCCTGCCTCAGCCTCCCAAGTAGCTGGGATTACAGGCAAGCGCCACCACACCTGGCTAGTTTTTGTATTTTTAGTAGAGACAGGGTTTCACTATGTTGGTCAGGCTGGTCTTGAACCCCTGATCTCAAGTGATCCACCTGGCTTAAGGGCTGGGATTATAGGCGTGAGCCACTGCACCTGGCCCAGCACAGATGAACCTTGAAAGCATTGTTAAGTGAAAGAAGCCAGTCACAAAAGATTGCATATTGTATGACTCAATTTAGATGAAGTGTCCAAAATAGGCAAATCTGTCGCAAAAGAAAGTAGATTGTTGTGGTTGCTCAAGGCAGGGAAGGATGGGGAGGTTACGGGTTGATGGCTAAATGATGCAGGGTTTCTTCTTGGGGTGATGAAAATGTTCTAAAGTTGATTGTGGTGATGATGGTGCAACTTTATGAATATATTTAAAAACCATTGAATTGTACGCTTTCATTTGTATATACGTGACTTATATCTTGATCAGACTGTTAGAAGAATGGTTAGTACCAGGAACTTCTCTACGCAAAGCCTTAAAAAGGGAAGAAAGAAAAAAAAAGTGAATGGGCATCATCTGGGAGCTTAGAAATGGAGAATCTCAGGGCTTTTCCAGTTTTTGTTTAAATAGTCAAGAACCGACTGATGATGCTTTCCCAGACCCACTGAATCAGAATCTGCATTTGAACAAGATCCTCAGGCAATTTGTATTCACAGAGAGGCCTGCGAAGCACTGGACTAGACAGCATTGTACACTGCAAATAAAAAAACTATCCAGGCTGGGTGCAGTGGCTCACGCCTATAATCCCAGCGCTTCGGGAGGCCAAGGCAGGTGGATCACCTGAGGTCAGGAGTTTGAGACCAGCATGGCCAACATGGTGAAACCCCGTCTCTAGTAAAAATACTAAAAATACAAAAATTAGCAGGGCGTGGTGGTGGACGCCTGTAATTCCAGCTACTCGGGAGGCTGAAGCAGAAGAATCGTTTGAACCCAGGAGGCGGAGGTTGCAGTGAGCTGAGATTATGCCACTGCACTCCAGCCTGGGCGACAGAGCGAGACTCCATCTCCAAAAAAAAAAAAAAAAAAGGCTGTAATCCCAGCACTCTGGGAGGCCAAGGCGGGAAGATCGCTTGAGTCCAGGACTTCAAGACTAGCCTGGGCAATATACTGAGACCTCCAACTATACAAAAAATTGTAAAAATTAGCCGGGCATGGTGATGTACCCTTGTTGTCCTGGCTATGGGAGAATTTGGGGGGAGCTGAGGCAGAAGGATAGCTTGAGCTGGGAGGTAGAGGCTGGAGTGATCCGTGAACTGCACTCCAGCCTGGGCAACAGGCTGGGAACGAGACTCTGTCTCAAGAAAAAAAGAAAAGAAAAGAAAAAACAATAAATAAGTAAACAAATAAAAACTATTGGACCAGATGCGGTGGCTCACGCCTGTAATCCCAGCACTTTGGGAAGCGGAGGCAAGCAGATCACCTGAGGTAGGGAGTTTGAGACCAGCCTGACCAACATGGAGAAACCCCATCTCTACTAAAAATACAAAATTAGCCTCGTGTGGCGGCGCATGCCTGTAGTCCCAGTTACTTGGGAAGCTGAGGCAGGAGAATCACTTGAACACGGGAGGTGGAGGTTGTGGTGAGCCGAGATCACACCATTGCACTCCAGCCTGGGCAACAAGAGGGAAACTCCATCTCAAAACAAAACAAACAAAAAAAACTATCCCTCGTTAGCCTGGTTCTGTCTCAAGTATTTTCGCAACTCATATAAGTGCAGCAGATAGTGTCCAAAGGTGGCTACTATTTGAGATAGGAAAAATCAACACTCATGACGCTTCTGACACCAAAATTTGTGTGTGTGTGTATGTGTGTGTGTGTGTTGGAGTGAGTGGTCCCCACACATCAAGCAATTCTGCAGCAGACACTAGCTGGGTGTCAATAATTCAATTCAAATCTGACACTATCCACTTGAAGATAACATCAGATCCCAGACTATCCAGTGGAGTTGAGGCTTCAGGGCTGACACTGCAAATCCTGAGTGAGAATGCCCAGGTAAGTCCAGCAACCCACAGAACCATGAGCAACAATCGCATATTTTTGTTGAAGCCATGACGTTTTAAGGTGGTTTGTTACATAGCAATACATAGAGTAATGTGCTATCCTGAGGCCAGTCACCTGACAATTGCCTGAAACCAGAGGTAATGGTTAGCAAAAAATTCTGTAATTTTTAAATTATAATTTATATTTATATTTATTTTATTATATATTATATTTTATTATATATAAATATATATTATATTTAATTATAATTATTATATTTAATAATAAAATTCGGTAAAAGTGCTGTATATCAGGAACTAGTGATTTGCTTTATTACCTAAATTTAAAACCCCTTAATATGCCTCCTAGTTACCTGGTTCAAGACACCAGGAAAGAAAATGAGAGGAGGAAAAGAACACTGGAAAAATGGGAACAGGCCGGGCCCAGTGGCTCACGCCTGTAGTGCCAGTACTTTGGGAGGCGGAGGCAGGTGGATCACTTGAGGTCAGGAGATCGAGACCAGCCTGGCCAATATGGCGAAACCCTGTCTCTACTAAGAATACAAAAATTAGCTTGGCATGGTGGCGCATGCCTGTAATCCCAGCTACTCGGGAGGCTGAGGTAGGAGAATCGCTTGAACCCGGGAGGTGGAGGTTGCAGTTAGCCAAGATTGCACCACTGCACTCCAGTCTGGGCAATAGAGCAAGTCTCCATCTCAAAAAAACAAAACAAAACAAAAACAGAAGAAGAAGAAAAGTAGGAACAGCATAACAACATGAAAGCTCGAAAAATAAATACCTAAGCTTTCTTTTTTTTTTTTTTTTGAGACGGAATCTCGTTCTGCCGCCCAGGCTGGAGTGCAGTGGCCGGATCTCAGCTCACTGCAAGCTCCGCCTCCCAGGTTTACGCCATTCTCCTGCCTCAGCCTCCCGAGTAGCTGGGACTACAGGCGCCCACCACCTCGCCCGGCTAATTTTTTTGTATTTTTTAGTGGAGACGGGGTTTCACCGTGTTAGCCAGGATGGTCTCGATCTCCTGACCTCGTGATCCGCCCGTCTCGGCCTCCTAAAGTCCTGGGATTACAGGTTTGAGCCACCGCGCCCGGCCAACTTTCTTAAACAATACTTTACATCTATACTTATGTGATGTACCTCTATCATTAGTCATTGTGAATGACTGATGTTTATAAGTGACGGAAAAAGAGAAATGAAAGACAATTCCAAATAACTTCAAATATTATGTTATAATTAGATTACAAAAGAAATGCCTTTTTTTTTTTTTTTTTTTTGAGACAAGAGTCTGTCTCTGTCGCCCAGGCTGGAGTTCCCTGGCACAATCTCGGCTCGCTGCCACATCTGCCTCCTGGGTTCAAGCAAATTTCCTGCCTCAGCCTCCCAAGTAGCTGGGATTACAGGCGTGTGCCACCACGCCCAGCTAATTTTTGTATTTTTAGTGGAGACAGGGCTTCACCATGTTGGCCAGACTCGTCTCGAAGTCCTGACCTCAGGTGATCCACCTGAGGAGGCCTCAGCTTCCCAAAGTGCTAGGATTATAGGCGTGAGCCACGATTCCTGGCTGAAATGCCTTATTTTAAACATTTAAGAAACAGAAAGTACATGTAATGTCAAAAAAAATCCCATTCATAAAAAGGATTTTAAAAACTTTAAAATATCTGAGAAAAGATTAACACAAAATGTTCAGGACTGATAAACTGTAAAATCATAAAGCTTTACTTAAGAATAAAAACAGAAAGGGATGCATGGAAAGAAAGAACAAAAATTAGGAATGCACTATTGTCTAGAGGAAAATTGCCCTAAATTAATTTGTATTATATCTTGTTTCTTTGATGCCTTCATTTATTATCTCTAGTAATTTTGAGGTGCTTTTCATTTCATTTGCATAACATGATCGTTTTATTTCTTCCCTTTCTTTATGTATATCTTTCTTTCTCTTCTCAAATAGCTTTGTCAGAATTTTTAGAGCTAAGTTGAATAGTAGTAATAATATATCCTTGTCTTGTTCCTATTTTAAAGTGGAATAATTCATGTTCTCCATTAAGTATAATTTTAACTTTTGGTTTTCAATAGAGCCTTTTTGTCATGTTAAAGAGGCAACATTTTATTGCTTTTAGGGAGCGTTTCCATGAAGAATTCCCTCTGGCATTTGCAGAAATAATTATATGATTTTTTTCCAATAATATTATTGGTTATGTGGACAATTGAGCTTTAGTGGGGGATGTTTACAAGTGACAGAAAAACAAAAATGAAAGACAATTTCAAATAAGTTCAAAAACAGAACTTTTAAAAAAGTATATGTTCTTTCTTCTTCTTCTTCTTTTCTGAGACAGAGTCTTACTCTGTCACCCAGGCTGGAGTGCAGTGGCATGATGACAGCACTGATCCCAATCTCCTAAGCTCAATCGGTCCTCTTGCCTCAGTCTCCAGAGTAGCTGGGACTATTTTAGTACAATGAGGTCTGCTGTGTTGCCCAGGTATGGAACTCCTGGGCTCAATTGATTCTTGCGCCTCAGTCTCCCGCAGTGCTGGGATTACAGGTGTGAGTTACCACACCTGTTCCTTTAAAATGTATACTATATTCTGATAGCTAAAATTTTATTTAGAATGTTTGCATATCTAGTAACTTATGAGATTACCATGTAAGCTTTTTTTGATGCTGTTTTCGTTAGGTATGATGATCAAAATCTGTTTCATCAAAGGAAATGAGACAATTTATTTAAAAGGTAATACAGGCCAGGCGCAGTGGCTCATGCCTGTAATCCCAGCACTTTGGGAGGCCGAGGTGGGCAGATCATGAGGTCAGGAGTTTGAGATCAGCCTGACCAACATGGTGAAACCCCGTCTCTACTAAAAATACAAAAATTAGCCCAGCGTGATGGTGCGTGCCTGTAATCCCAGCTACTCAGGAGACTGAGGCAGGAGAATTGCTTGAACCCGGGAGTGAGCCGAGATCACACTATTGCACTCCAGCCTGGGTGACAGAGAAAGACTCCATCTCAAAATAAATAAAATAAAATAAAATGACAATATGAAGAGCAATAAAATTTTAAAAAGTAAAATTAAAAAAAAACTCACTACGTTACCCAGGCTGGTCTCAAACTCCTGGCCTCAAGCAATCCTGCCTCAGCCTCCCGAAATCCTGTGATTACAGGTGTGAGCTACCATGCCCAGCCTTTAAAAAATAAATAAACAAATAAAATAAAATAAAATAAATTTTATATTTTATAAAATTAATTATATATATATATATAAAGCTGGGCACGGTGGCTCATGCCTGAAATCCCAGCAGTTTGGGAGGCCAAGGCGGGAGGATCACGAGGTCAGGAGTTCAAGACCAGCCTGGCCAACACGGTGAAACTCCATCTCTACTAAAAAAAATACAAAAAATCATCCAGGCGTGGTGTCACGCACCTGTAATCCCAGCTCCACGGAAGGCTGAGGCAGGAGAATCACTTGAACCCAGGAGGCAGAGGCTGCAGTGAGTGCAGATTGCGCCATTCCACTCCAGCTTGGGCAACAAGAGCAAAACTCTGTCTCAAGAAAACAACAACAATAAAAAAAAAAAAAATATATATATATATATATAAAATATATAATAAATTTAAAAATATGTAATATATTTGATATACATTGCTCTGTCACCTAGGCTAGAGTGCTGCGGTGCAATCATAGCTCACTGCAGCCTTGAACTTGTGGGCTCAAGCAATCCTCCTGCCTCAGCCTCCCCAGTAGCTAGGACTTCAGGTACGTACTACCACACCTGGCAAAATTTTTCAAAGTCCAACTTCAAGAGAAATAAAAGAAATAATAAATAAAACTATAATGAGATACCAAAATTGACAAATTGTAAAATAATCCCAGTTGAGGATGAAAAAGGGATACATGGATGCTGTGAGTATGAATCAGCACAACCTTAACATTGTACATAAATACTCCAGTCCAATGAAGCTTGGTGGAGGGGAGAGGATGATAGGGTACAAATGATGTTTAGTTTGTTCTTTCTTGCACTTTTAAAATTTTATTTTCTTTTTCATTTATTTATTTATTTTGAGACAGAGTTTCACTCTTGTTGTCCAGGCTGGAGTGCAATGGCATGATCTCGACTCACCACAACCCCCGCCTCCCAGGTTCAAGTGATTCTCCTGCCTCAGCCTCCCCGAGTTGCTGGGATTACAGGTGCGTGCCACCACGCCCGGCTAATTTTGTATTTTTAGTAGAGACGGGGTTTCTCCATGTTGGTCAGGCTGGTCTCGAACTCCCGACCTCAGGTGATCCACCCACCTTGGCCTCCCAAAGTGCTGGGATTACAGGTGTGAGCCACCATGCCTGGCCTAAATTTTCTACATATATAAAAATATATTACTTTCATAATAAAATATGCATATCCAAATTGAAACCACAGTGCGATACCACTGCACATCCACCAGAATGACTAAGATGGGAAGCAACAACCACCCTGAATGTTGGTGGGAATGGGGAGTAACTGGAACACTCATGCATTACTGGGAGGTGTGTAAATTGGTTCAACCACTTTGAAAAACCAAAGCAAAATCTAGAGCCACCAGTAATTTCACTCCTAGGTATATACCCAATAGAAGTAAGAGCACATGGCCATCAATAATCCTATACAAGAGGGCCAGACGCAGTGGCTCACGCCCGTAATCCCAGCATTTTGGGAGGCCGAGGTGGGTGGATCACTTGAGCTCAGGAATGTGAGGCTAGCCTAAGCAACATGGAGAAACCCCATCTCTACAAAAAATACAAAAATTAGCCAGGCATGGTGGTGCGTGCCTGTAGTCCCAGCTATTTATGGGACTGAGGAAAGAGTTGAGCCTGGGAGGTCGAAGCAAGAGTAAGCCGTGATCACACCACTGCACTCCAGCCTGGGTGACAGAACGAGACCCTATATCGAAAAAGAACAAAAGAAAACAAACAAACAAACAAAACTGCACAAGAATGTTCATTGAAGTTTTAGTTGTAATATCTTCAAACTAGAATGCCTATTTTTTAGAACTCAAATGTCTATTTTGTTTTTTTGAGACGGAATTTCACTCTTGTCACCCAGGCTGGAGTGCAATGGTGCGATCTCTGCTCACTGCAACCTCCACCTCCTGGGTTCAAGCGATTCTTCCTGCCTCAGCCTCTCGAGTAGCTGGGATTACAGGCACCCGCTGCCACACCCCGCTAATTTTTGCATTTTTAGTAGAGACAGCGTTTCACCATGTTGGCCAGGTTGATCTCAAATTCTTGACCTCAGGTGATCTTCCCGCCTCAGAAGGGAAGAAGGCAGGCAGGCAGGCCCAGGGTAGTGGCTCATGCCTACAATCCCAGCACTGGAGAGGCTGAGGCAGGTGGATTACCTGAGGTCAGGAGTTCAAGACCAGCCTGGCCAACATGGTGAAACCCTGTCTCTACTAAAAATACAAAAATTAGCCATGCATGGTGGTGCATGCCTGTAGTCCCAGCTACTTGGGAGGCTGAGGCAGGAGAATTGCTTGAGCCTGGGAGACGGATATTGCTGTGAGCCGAGATTATACCATTGCACTTCAGCCTCAGCAACAGAGGGGGGACTCTGTCTCAGAAAAAAAAGGAAAGAAAATGCTTCATGTCCTGAAAAATGTTCATCTTCACACTATAAATGTATATTTAACTAATAAATAGTATAAGCTAAAGGTGCAAAATAGTATACATAAGTGTGAGTCCAAAAATGTAGAAAATAAAAGTGTATAAGCATAGGGGGAAGAAAAAACTGTAAGAAGCAGACATACCACTGTATTGGTTTTAGCCCTGGAAATACAGGATATACATGGAAATGATTTCCACTAGTGTCCTCCTCTTCTAGAAATCGAATTGAGACCCGGGTTGAGCTTGCCTCAGTGCTCTCTGAAACCTTAGGCTTTCTTTGTGACTTCTCTTCCGCAGCTTCAAGCAAACAAGTGTATACCAAGAAAATCATCATGAAGTGTGATTGAAACGGTCCTACTGCCGTGGGTTTTCTAAGACTGGAATCCCCCCTGCGGGAACTAGAGTACCTAAATTCTACCTAAAACATCACGAAGACTCTAAAGTGATGGCTTGCGTGGGGGAGGAAAAACGTCTTCTCCACCTTCTTAGATGCTGTTCTTGGAGGACTGTGAATTAAACTGACAAAAGACAGATTAACAAAAGAAAAGATAAAGTTTACACACACTAGGAACCCACAAAGAAAATGGCTTTGATCCATAACTAAAGATAGGGATTTACAAGCCTATCTTAATAAGGGTAAGGGAGCAGGGAGAAAAAGAAAAAGGCTTCTACTGGAAGAACAAATGGGTTTCTTTAGGAAAGACAAATGTATTTTTAGGAGACAAACCGGGAGACAAGATGGTTTGTCATCATATTTGCCTGTGGTCTTCTTCATCTTCTTCACTGCCACGAAACTCCTCCAGAGGGCTAGTGGCAGTCTCGCTTCCAGAAGATTCTGCTTTTAGTCAGATAAGGGAGTAGTACTCAGACAAAGCCTCTTTCTGCGTCTGTTAATTCTCAAATCTTCAGCTCAAAATAATTTTTACACCACTGTGGTATAATTTGGATCCCTTTCCTTGCATAGAAAGATAATATTTTGAAATATTATTCACTTTCCCCCCCATTTTTCCTGTTAAAGCTTAACCCTTCCTCATTTACCTTACCAAGTATTCTGAATTCACTGCCTCAGGGAAAATGTGGTACATCTGGATGTATAAGAATAATTCTCTTTCTTTCTTTTTTTTTTTTTTTTTTTAAGAGACAGGGTCTCATTCTGTCACTCGGGCTGGAGTGCAGTAGTGCAATCACAGCTTACTACAGTCTCTACCTCCCAGGTTCAAACGATCCTCCCACTTCTACTTCCCACAGGTGTGCACCACCACACCTGACTAATTTTTGTATTGATTTTAGAATTGGGGTGGGGGGGTTCACTATGTTGCCCAAGCTGGTCTCGAACTCCTAGGCTCAAGCAATCCGCCTGCCTTGGCCTCCCAAAATGCTGAGATTACAGGCGCGAGCCATGGAGCCCAGGAAAAATTAAGTCTTCTGCTGGCTTTGAAACTTCCAAGGTCCAGGTCTGGTGGGACACAGGAAGGAGCCTGGCAAACAGGATGTAAGGGCTGGGCTCTTGGCTCCCAAGACAGAAGAAGACTGAGAGAAAGCCGGTGAATGTGTGCGAAATCCTCTCAACCCCACCCCCAGCATCGGCTGAACCTCAAGGTCGGGGCACAGAATCAGAAACCAGTAAGTTTGGGAATCCTTGGGGTGGACCCCAAGATGGAGAAAGACCTCAAAGCAGAAACGGCAGAGTGGTGTGCTCAGACCAGGAGACGGGGCAGAGGCCTCGCCGGTCCGCCTGACCCAGCCCAGGCAGAGCAACAAGGGTCTTTGGAGTCCCACGGGGTTTCCCTGAGCCCAGAGGACCACGGGAGCAGCAGATGGAATTTCTGGGCCCCAGAGAAGGACATGGGGATTTTCAAGGAGGATCACCTGCCCCGGAGAGGCCCCTGGGATGGGAACACTGGAAAATCAGCAGCAATAGCCTGGAGCTCCGGATAGGATGAAGCGCACACAACCGCAGCATGACCTTGGGGACAGGCCCCCGCCCTGCGGGGCTGTGCTCAGATTTGGGAGGGTTCCATGAAGGTGAGCATAGATGTGTTTTTTTTGTTTGTTTTCTGGTTTTTTTTTTTTTTAGTTTTTATCTATCTTTTATTAAAGACATGCTATTTTGACAAGTAGATTTGTGTTTATTTATTTATTTATTGTTTATTTATTTATTTATTGGGACGGAGTTTCACTCTTGTTACCCAAGCTGGAGTGCAATGGTGTGATCTCAGCTCACTGCAACCTCTGCCTCCCGGGTTCAAGCGATTCTCCTGCCTCAGCCTCCAAGTAGCTGGGATTACAGGCGCCCACCACCATGCCCAGTTAATTTTTGTATTTTCAGTAGAGACAGGGTTTCAGCATGTTGGTCAGGCTGGTCTCGAACTCCTGACCTCAGGTGATCCACCCACCTTGGCCTCCTAAAGTGCTGGGATTACAGG
The DNA here is from genome assembly GCF_007565055.1 of Rhinopithecus roxellana. NCBI lineage: Eukaryota > Metazoa > Chordata > Mammalia > Primates > Cercopithecidae > Rhinopithecus > Rhinopithecus roxellana. The sequence continues at coordinate 70,207,481 of NC_044567.1, read as the reverse complement.
TGTGAGCCACTGCGCCTGGCCGATGTTCGTTTTAGAAAGATCATGCCAAGTGGGAATGCTTGGAGAGAGCCAGGAAAGGACAGAGGGAGACCAAGAGTGAAGTGGTCCCAATAACCCAGGAAGGAATAAGAGCAGGATGGGAGAAGTGAGGAGAAATTTCACACAGGAAGAATCAGCAGGTCATGGTGACAAACTGTATGTGAGTGGTGACAGAGACAGAGAAAGGGTATTTGCTGAGATAGAGAAAGCAGAAAAATAGCAGGTTTAGGGAAGGAATCCAGTGAGTTCAGTTTGGGACACATTGATCTTTGTCTATGGGACGATCTAACTGGTAGCTATCAAGTAGGTAGTTCTCATAAACTAATAGAGTGCCCACAACCATTGCACAAGGCTGCCCAGGAACATTCCGTAATAGCCAACACTCCATATTGCTCTTAAGTTGGTGTGTGTGTGTGTCTAGATATAGCAGAGATGAAGTAGGATGCTGGTTTTTCACACTGCAACTGTTGATATTGAATGCTAGAACCGCAAATAGTTTTGTGAAGATGATTTAATACATTTTCAAAAATTTAAATATTTCAGCTTTATTAGAATGATTTTGCTTAAATGTTTAATATTTATTAGTTATAACTTGCATTATTCCTCTTTCTTTCTTTTTTTTTTTTTTGAGACGGAGTCTTGCTCTGTCACCCAGGTTGGAGTGCAGTGTCGCGATCTCGACTCACTGCAACCTCTGCTTCCTGGGTTCAAGTGATTCTCCTGACTTAGCCTCCCAAGTGGCTGGGACTACAGGCACGTGCCACCACGCCAGCTAATTTTTGTATTTTTTTTAGTACAGAAGGGGTTTCACTATATTGGCCAGGCGGGTCTTGAACTCCTGACCTCAAGTGATCTGCCCGCCTTGGCCTCCCAAAGTGCTGGGATTACAGGCATGAGCCACCACACCTGGCTGTATTTTTTATCTTAATAGTTTAAAATATTTTCAGAAGATAAAGATTTTTAAAATACTAGAAGAAAAATCACTTCTAAAACATGACAATTTAAAATTGAAAGATTCTACATTTCCTTAATTTGCATATTTTGATGTAATTTTGTATATTTTTAATTATTTTTGGTTTTTCTTTTTGGGTTTTTGGGGTTTTTTTGAGACAGGGTCTTGCTCTGTCACCCAGGCTGGACTGCAGTATCATGAACACAGCTCACTGCAGCCTTAACCTCCTGAGATCAAGCCTCCCAAGTAGCTGAGACTGCAGGCACGTGCCACTAATCCTGACTAATTTTAAATTTTTTGTGGAGATGGGGGGGGGTCTTACTTTGTTGCCCAGGAGGGTCTTGAACTAGTGGACTCAGGTGATCCTCCTGACTCGGCCTCCCAAAGTGCTGGGATTCCAGGCTTGAGCCACCATGCCTGGCCATGTACATTTCAAAAATAATTACCATAGCTGGGCACGGTGGCTGGCACCTGTAATCCCAGCACTTTGGGAGGCCGAGGCGGGCAGATCCTGAGGTCAGGAGATCAAGACCATCCTGGCTAACACAGTGAAACCCTGTCTCTACTAAAAATACAAAAAAATTAGCCAGGCGTGGTGGCAGTGGGCACCTGTAGTCCCAGCTGCTCGGGAGGCTGAGGCAGGAGAATGGTGTGAACCCGGGAGGCGGAGCTTGCAGTGAGCTGAGATCGTGCCACTGCACTCCAGCCTGGGTGACAGAGTGAGACTCCGTCTCAAAAAAAAAAAATTGCCATTTAGATTTTAATTCTGTAGGACATTACCATTACTAGATCATAAATCACATGAAAATCTTGATTGTAACAATACAATTAGTGGTTTTCCTAATATGAAGGCAAGAAAAATAAGTTTTAGGAAATAAATACATAACAATTTATAAATTACATGTGTCTTTATTGTATTACTCTTTCAAACATCATCAACTCATTAACAGAGGTCCCAGAAATAAAGAATAATAACAAAATTTTGATATTTTGATATACTTTTAAAAATATGTTATGAAGGTGTATTTGTCAAAGTAGAAGGGGAGAACTTTAAAAAATATTTTGTTAAATTGATTTACAACTTTCCAGACACTTATACTTTTTTGTGTGTGTGTGATAGAGACAGGGTCTTGCTATGTTGCCCAGGCTGGTCTTGAACTCCTGGGCCCAAGTGATCCTCCCACCTCAGCCTTCAAAGTGCTAGAATTACAGGTGCAAGAGTCACCACACCCAGCCAGACTTACACTCTTGACCTACCAAGGGCAGGCCTGGCTTCATGTGCCCTGTACACTATTGGCCAGATGGAGAAGTCAGTGTGCAGAGAGCTTGTATGTGGATATTCTCATGGTGAGCATTTCCAGAAGCCATTTGTGTGAACATGGGAGTTGCTCCCTGACTCGTACCTGAGACAGGTCAAAGATTGTTCCATTTCCCTTTCCTGTCTTGGTTCCAGCATGGGCACATGACTACGAAAAAGGGGCTTCTGGGAAACTTCCTTACTCCTAAGAGAAAGCCATAGAAAGAGACTATTTTTCTCCTCTGGACATTGTCAAGGCCACCATGTTGTCCAGCTCCAGGGGTCACCATTACATGGGCGCTTTTGTGTGTCTGTATGTGTATGCACAGCCTGCATGGCCATGGGCTTTGTTGCATCTGGACAGAGCCCTGAAACGCCTGCAGCCAGTCTGAGGAGGAAGCTGGTGTTTAGGAGGGAAGGATAGACACGAGAAGAATCTGAGTTCCAGGCAGCGTGCAGGGGCTCACACATGTAATCCCAGCACTTTGGGAGACCGAAGTGGGTGGATCACCTGAGGTCAGGAGTTCCAGACTAGCCTGACCAACACGGTGAAACCCCATCTCTACTAAAAAAACATACAAAAAAAAAAAAAAAAAAAAACTAGCCGGGCATGGTGGCATGCGCCTGTAGTCCCAGCTACTTGGGAAGCTGAGGCAGGAGAATCGCTTGAATTCAGGAGGCGGAGGTTGCAGTAAGCCGAGATCGTGCAGCTGCACTCCAGCCTAGGTGACAGAGTGACCACCAAAAAAAAAAAAAAAAAAAGAGCGAGATCATGTCTCCTGTGGAAACATGGATGGAGCCGGAGGCCATTATCCTCAGCAAACTAATGCAGGAACAGAAAACCAAATTCAGCATATTCTCACTTATAAGTGGGAGCTAAATACTTATGAATACCAAGAGAGGAACAACAAAAAAAAGTGGGGCCTACTTGAGACTGGAGGGTGAGAGGAGGGAGGGGGGCAGAAAAGATAACTATTGGGCACTGGGCTTAATACCTGGGTATTGAAATAAGCTGTGCAACAAACTCTCAAGACATGAATTTACCTGTTTAACAAACCTTCACATGTACTCCCGAACCTGAAATAAAAGTTAAAAAAAAAAAAATACATACACACTTTAAGATGCTGCTAGTGAGAGAATTTGGAGATTTACAGAGAATGTGAGTTACAGAGCATTCCAGTTGCTTTTCGCTTGCCAGGCGTCTTTCTCTTCTCCTTTCTGAGGCCTGCCTTCTCTCACTTTGCTGTCAGCAGCTCTCCTGGCTCTTGCCCAGCCCCAGCTCTCAGAGTATTTCCTGTAGGTCCACAGCAGCAACTTGCCATAGAGCTGGCATACTCCTTTGTCTTCTATTTTCCCTTGTCAGCAACTTAACACAATTTGACATATGCATTACGTACATTTGGATGTTTTGTTTTTCTGAGGGATTTTCTTTTTTTTTTTTTTTTGGTGGTGGGGGGCGGAGATGAGGTTTTGCCATGTTGCCCAGGCTTGTCTTGAACTTGTGGCCTCAAGCTATCCTCCTGCCTCAGCCTCCCAAAATATCGGGATTATAGGCACGAGCCACTGGGCCCAGTTCTTTGCTGATTCTTTAGCTTTACATAAACAGTACATGTACATTTTCTTCTGCAATCTACTTTTCCCACTCAACAAGATTTGTGAAATTCATGCATATGGATTGCATGTAACTGTAGTTCATCCATTTGTACTGGTGTGTGGTATTTTATTATATGAAACTACCATTGGCAACAGACATTCGATTGCTTGCAGGTTTTTGCTACGACATTCTTATCTTCTGGTGCACATGTGGGCAAGAGTTTTGCAAGAGTTTTTCTAGGGCACATCCCTGGGGTGGATTTAGTGTGTCACAGGGTGAATGCATCATCACATTTACTAAGTAATGATAAAATGTTTCCCGAAATGGCCTACTTGTCCTTTGCAGTTCTCTCACCAGCAAAGCCTAAGTTTCGTTTCTATTGCTCCACATCCTCAGCGACACTTGATACACTCGGACCTTTCACATGTTGCCTCACTGATGGTGCGAAGTGATAGATCACTTTGATTTCAGCGTGCACTGCCCTCCTTCCTAACGAGGCTGAGCATCTTTACCAGTGTTTACTCCTCCGGATGGAGCAGTCTGGCGCTTCCATTGAACTCAGGTACCTTTCTCTTTGGCTTCCTTCTTTTTCTGACCATTTTCCTTCACGCTTTTCAGGAAGTAGTCTCGGCTCTTAGGGTGCTTCATGTGATCAATATGCACATTAATTCTCTTGGCAAGAATCTTGCCCTTAACTTGTTTACAACAATGCCAACAGTGTGCTGGGGGACACTGTAGACTCTTCCAGTTTTGCCATGGTGACACTTGTGGGCATTCCTTTTTGAATACTGCCCATTCCCTTGATGTCTACAATATGGTCTTTTTTTTTTTTTTTTTTTTTTTTTTTTCTTGAGACAGAGTCTCTCTGTGTCACCCAGGCTGGAGTGCTGTGGTGCGATCTCTGCTCACTGCAACTTCCACCTCCCAAGCTCAAGTGAACCTCCCACCTCAGCCTCCCGAGTAGCTCTGGTTACAGGTGTGCACCACCACACTGGGCTAATTTTTTTATTTTTGGTAGAGATGGGGTGGGTAGAAACAGGGTTTCACCATGTTGACCAGGCTGGTCTCGAACTCCTGGATTCAAGCTATCCGCCCACCTCAGCCTCCCAAAGTGCTGGGATTATAGGCCGAGCCACAGCACCTGGACTACAATACTGCCTTTCTTATAGATTCGCATGTATGTGGCCAAAGGAACAGCTCCATGTTTTCTAAAAGGCCTGGAGAACACAGATTGGGTGGCCCTCCTCTATCTATCCTTTTGTGTGTGCCATTTTGGTGAATTACTGGAAGATGATGCCTCCAGCTGATAAAAAGCAATTTAAATGCTCCACTTAAACTTTATGTTCCCACCTTTATTTTTGCCATATTTCTTTCTTGCCAGCTCATCAATGCATTTAAGATTTTTAAACAATACATTTTATCTAACATTTTTTGGTATTTCAGTAGGAAGATCAGTCAGGTTATCTAGGTCCACTTCCTGCTAGAAATACAAGTTCAACTTCCCTTACTTTTTAGCAACCGAATAATGCATTAAAAAGTTTGTTGGAGGGGCGTGGTGGCTCACGCCTGTAACCCCAGCACTTTGGGAGGCGGAGGGCGGGTGGATCACGAGGTCAGGAAATCGAGACTATCCTGGCTAACACGGTGAAACCCCGTCTCTACTAAAAATACAAAAAATTAGCCGGGCGAGGTGGCGGGCGCCTGTAGTCCCAGGTACTCGGGAGGCTGAGGCAGGAGAATGGCGTGAACCCGGGAGGCGGAGCTTGCAGTGAGCTGAGATCCGGCCACTGCACTCCACTGCACTCCAGCCTGGGCAACAGAGCGAGACTCCGTCTCAAAAAAAAAAAAAAAAAAAATTTACGTATTTTCTCCCTTTTGTAAACTTGGAGATTTCCTCCAATTTTTCTTCTAGTTAATATGCATGATTTCTAGTACAGTCCATTCTGCTTTTTGGTGTTTTCTAACCCCAAATTCTTGTTCTATGGCTGCGTCTTTTTCACACCATCTTTCATTTTCCAGTAATAATGCTGACTGGAATTGAAGTTCTTTCCTTTTTCCTACATTAACTGTTTTGTAGGAGCTCATTAGTTCAATTGTGTAGCCTGGACTAACTTACGTATATCCAATGCATCTTTTCATTATCTGCACATTCACTACTAATTATTGGCATGGGTTGTCTCAGCAATCATTAGTTTTCAATTTATCTGAGGGAGGTCTTACCCTGTGTAGGGCAGACTGCTAGTTGTCTATCAAAATCCATTCTCTCCTTCCTCCTGAGTTCCTGCATAATAATAGTCATAGCTGCATACACGGCAGCCCAGCTAGGCTACGTTTCTAAGTCTCTTGCAGTCAGGTGTGATCATATGATCAAAGCCTTGCCAATGAAAGATGAGCAAAACTGATATGTGGCATTTCCAGGTATGGGTGTTAAGACATTGGACATAGCTCTTTGCCCTGCTTGTCAGCTGGGAATCCTAAATGACAATGATCTTGCTTCAGCCACACAAATAACGAGAGTGCTCTAGGGCAGGGGTCCCCAACCCCTGGCCACCAATCAGTAGCGTTCCACGGCCTGTTCAGAATCGGACTGCAAGGCACGAGGTTAGCAGCGGCCAAGCAAGCAAAGCTTCATCTATATTTACAGCCACTCCCCATTGCTCACATGCATTACCACCTGAGCTCTGCCTCCTGTCACATCAGTCGTGGCCTTAGATTCTCATAGGAGCGTGAACCCTTTTATGAACTGCACATGCGAGGGATCTGGGTTGCACACTCCTTATGAGAATCTAATGCCTGAAGATCTGTCACTGTCTCCCATCATCCCCTGATGGGACCATCTAGTAGCAGGAAAACAAGCTCAGGCTCCCACTGATTCTATGTTATGATGAGTTGTATAATTGTTTAATTACAATGTAATAATAATAGAAATAAAATGTACAATAAATGTTATGTGCTTGAATCATCCCCAAACCATCCACACCCCTGTCTGTGGAAAAACTGTCTTCCACAAAGCCCATCCCTGCTGCCAAAAAGGTTGGCGACCGCTGCTTTAGGGGACAGCAGAGCAATGAGATGGAAGGAATCTGAGACTCTTAAGTGACCACACAGAGCAGGACTGACTCCACTGCTCTGGACCATAACCAGGGAAATAAACTTTGTCTAAAAGTCAGTGTATCACTGGGTTTGTTATTAGCCTTCACCCTAACTCACTCCACTGCCAGGACCTTCCCCACTCCCAACTCTAACAGCTCTGAGAGTTCTTAGGAGACAAAGTCCCAGGTCAACCTCTCATCTACACCCTGTGAAACCTGAGCTTCCACTGCACCCACTTTCTCTGCAAGTGAGTTTTTATGAACTCTTAAAATCTTTCATTCCCCTGCTCCCAGCATATTCCCACCATGATCATGGAGGAAAAAAGTGGGGACTGCTTGACTGTGGGTTTTCTCTTCCTCCCCAGTCTCCTTGATGGTCTTCAGATTTTAATGTGGATATAATATATACAGATTTATTTATTTATTTATTTATTTATTTATTTATTTATTTATTGAGATGGAGTCTCGCTTTGTTGCCCAGGCTGGAGTGCAGTGGCGCGATCTCGGCTCACTGCAGCCTCTACCTACCAAGTTCAAGGGATTCTCCTGCCTCAGTCTCTCGAGTAGCTGAGATTACAGGCCTGTGCCACCACACCCGGCTAATTTTTGTGTTTTTAGTAGAGATGGGGTTTTGCCATGGGCTTTTGCCATATTGGCCAGGCTGGTCTCGAGCTCCTGATCTCAGGTGATCCGTCTGCCTCGGCCTCCCAAAGTGCTGGGATTACAGGCATGAGCCACCGTGCCCAGCCAATATATAGTTTTAAAAATCAACGTTGTTTTACTCACCTGATAATATGGTTAAGTCAGTATGGTGCCCTTTTTGGATTGTGTTTAAAGAGCTGTTTCAGGAAACATTCTCCAGACTGTGCTTCACGTCAAGAAAAATGTAGGGCGTATTGACTGACGGCGGTAGGCGGGAATCCAGCAGGTAATGAGGAGAATGAACTGAGTGTTCACTTTACCAACTATTAAAAACAGTAGCAAAACATCACCTGCCAACGATGATAGTGTGCCACGAATCTGAGAGTTTGGTCAAACCAATGTTATCCATTTGAGGTAAAACATAGAAAAGCAAGCATTTCCATACGTGGGTAAACAGACAAGGCTGGAAAAGCCCGCAAGCCTGGGGCTGCTCCTGTACCAGTGCACCTCTGGTTTCTCCGCTGGTGCATGCCAGAGAGCGGTCCTGTGCGGAGCTGAGGATCAAGCCATCCTGACACAGCTGAGCAGGGCAACCCACACTTCTGGTCATTCATCTTCATCTTTTCTTCCTTTGCCCCTCCCCTGGGGGCTAGAAAGTTACTTAGGTGGAAGTAAAATGCAAACATTAGTACAAAACACTCTATGAATTCACATCCTATCATGTCTATAACTCAGGGCCAGATAGAAGGGCCCTGCCTTCCTCTCAGAATCCAGTAAACTCTGTCCCTCAAACATTCACTTTGCACCTGCCATCACTATCCCTGCACTGTGTGCCAGAGCTGAGAGCTGTATGTGAGTCTCAAGGTAGGATATCCTCTTCCAGTTTGAGTTTGAGTGCTTTTCAGTGTTTGTACCCTGAATTTGGGGTGCAGTGGCGCAATCTCGGCTCACTGCAACCTCTGCCTCCCAAGTTCAAGTGATTCTCCTGCCTCAGCCTCCCAAGTAGCTGGGATTACAGGTGCCCACCACCATGCCCGGCTAATGTTTTATATTTTTAAATAGAGACAGGGTTTTACCATGTTGGCCAGGATGGTCTCGAACTCCTGGCCTCAAGTGATCTGCCTGCCTCAACCTTCCAAAGTGCTGGGATTACAGTGTGAGCCACCGCGCCCAACCTGAATTTCAACTTTTACTTTAGATACAGGGCATACATGTGCAGGTGTGTTACATGAGTATATTGCACCTAGGTAGTGAGTATAGTATCATTAGGCAGTTTTTCAACCCGCGCCCCCCTTCCTCCCCACTCTGGGAGTCTGTAGTATCTGTTGTTCCCAAGTCTGTGTTCACATGTGCTCAATGTTTACTCCTACTTAGGGGAACATGTAGTATGAGGTTTTCTGTTCCTACACTAATATGCTTAAGATTATAGCCTTCAGCTCCATCCATGTTGCTACAAAGGACATTATTTCATTTCATGGCTGTGTGGTATTCCATGGTATATACGTACATTTTCTTTATCCAGTCCACCCCTGATGGGCATCTGGGTTGATTCCATGTCTTTGCTATAAAGAACAGTGTGGTAACGAACATATAAATGCATGTGTCTTGTTGGTATAATGACCTGTTTTCCTTTGGGTATATATCCAGTGATATGATCGCTGGAGGAAATGGTACTCCGTTTTAAGTTTTATGAGAAATCTCTAAACTGCTTTCCACAGTGGCTGAACTTCCATTTCCACTGGCAGCTATATAAACATTCCCTTTTCTCTGCAGCCTTGCAGCATGTTGTTTTTTGACTTTTTAATAAGTCATTCTGACAGGCATGAGATGGTATCTCATTGTGGGGTTTTACATTAAATTGATTTGCATTTCTCTGATGATTAGTAACGAGCATTTTTTCAAATGTTTCTTGACCGCTTGCATGTCTTCTTTTGAGAAGTGTCTGCTCATGTCCTCTGCCCATTTTTTAATGGAGGTATTTGTTTTTTGTTTGTTAAGTTTCCAATAGATTCTGGATGTTAGACCTTTGTCAAATGCACAGATTGAGAATATTTTTTCCCATTCTGTAGGTTGTCTGTTTACTCTGTTGACAGTCTCTTTTGCTGTGCAGAAACTCTTTAGTTTAATTAGGACCCAGCACTCTAGTCTTTTACACGTTTCAAAGCCATAAGCGTGAAGACTGTAGCAACAGTATGTCTGCTGGCTGGAGTAGAATCTGCCAGTCTGAATCCTATGAATGCAACCTGAAAGAATTATTTTTCCTTTTTTTTTCTTTTTTCAGATGGAGTCTCGCTTTGTCGCCCAGGTGGAGTGCAGTGGTGTGATGGGCTCACTGCAAGCTCCGCCTCTTGGGTTCATGCCATTCTCCTGCCTCAGCCTCCCAAGTAGCTGGGACTACAGGCGTCCACCACCATGCCCAGATAATTTTTTTGTATTTTTAGTAGAGACGGGGTTTCACTTGTTAGCCAGGATGGTCTCGATCTCCTGACCTCGTGATCTGCCCGCCTCAGCCTCCCAAAGTGCTGGGCCACCACACCTGGCCTATTTTCCCTTAAAAGAGAAAACTTTCTCCCCAAGAACCAAATTTTAACTCAAACTCTTTATACAATAACTTACTCTTATTAAAGTTTGGGTCTTTTCTGATTATTAAAGTAACATATACTTGTTTTAGAAAATTTGGAAAATACAGAAATGTATTAAAAAACTAAGAATCACCCATAATTCCAATTCCACCCAGAGGTCATTGCTCTGCAGTTTTTAGCTTTGTCCACTGAATCTGAGCTACTCCAACTTTCCAAATCTTGTCATAGACCATCTTCCAAAGCATTCACATCTTTTCCCATAGGAAATGACATATAAACACGTAACATATAAAAAAAAGTACTCAAACCAAATGTGGTTTCTTTACAAAGTGATTTCCTACAAAACCTCTATTTTCCAAATTCCTATGAGCTAGAGACTCTGATACAGACTATTGAGCATTTATTAAAATAACAACAAGAGAACAAAGAAGAGGAAAGAGGGTGGGGGGCTCATCTCCAGACTCCCCCCCGGCTCCTCATGCTACTCGGAGCATGGTGCCCACTTTTCTTCCGTGCAGGAGGTTTTTCAGTCTTGGGGGCTGTAGCAGGGCGGCGAGGGACAGACTGGGAGGGAATCTGAGAGTTGAGGGAAGAGAGAAGAAGAAATCAGCGTCAGATCCTCTTGATTCCCCACACCACTGAGGAAAGGCACGTGGAGAGGGCCAGATGAGTCTGCAGGGAGGAAAGGCCATGCTACAGAACCCGGGGGTGGAATAGAGGGGCCAGCCAGGAGTGCGCAGAGGTGAAGGAACTGGTCAGTGAGAGCCCTTTTCTCCCCTGGTCCCTGCCTGACTTTCCCTCACCTCTTTCCGGGGGATCTCACCCAAGCGGGAGTCTATGTTCCTTCTGGGGACATTATCCCCTTGGCCATCAGTCCTGCCACACAAATCAAAGGTATGAGGATGGGGAGCTCCGTCCCCCCGGTTACCCAATACTGGATGGAAGAACCACTCCCCAATTCTATCTCTTAAGAATAAGATCAAACTCGATAGACCCGGGCATCAACTGGGAGGAGACATTAGTGGAAGCAAATAATGAGTTATACTAGCTAGTCAAAATTCTAGGATTCTGAGTTTTGAGCTGAGGGGTAAAGAGGAAAAAAACGAAGGTAAAGAGACCCGGGGAAAAGATTTTTTTGTTTAGAAGAAAAAAGCAATAGAAAGGAAGAGACAAAAGAAAGGTGTGGGGCAGTAAGAGAAGAAGATCTGTGGATCCACCTCTCATCCTTCACTTTCCTCCCCAGAAAGGGACAACGATTCGATTCAGGGTAAAACACACCCACTCCACTCCCCATAATCCAGCTTCCACCCTGCGAATCCTTCCTCCTTCCTCCCAGGCTTGTACCCGCTGTGTTCCAGCCTCTTCAGGTAGAGCAGGAGATCCTCAGCAGGCAGAGCCCCCCAGCCCCGAGCCTGGTAGAGTCGCAACAGTTGAGACACCTCCATCAGCTGCCTTGGCAATGTGAGCCCATCTCCACCTGACAGACATAGCAATAATCACAGGTGTCATCCTAGGGCCCCTCTCCCCAGCCCTCAGCCCATTTCCCCAGGAATTCAGAAGGGCAGTAAGTACCTGTACTGGATACACACTCAGGACTGTCCCTCTTTTTTTCCCTAGTAAACCAGGACATGCTCACCTCTCTCTGGGGAACCACTGCTGGGACCACTGCCTTGTGAATGGGAGGACGGAAGCTCCTGGACCCGGAAAAGACTGGATGCCATGGCTAAGGGAACTTTGGTTTTGTGGACAGGGGGTGGAATACGTGGCACTTGAGGGGCTTCCTCCCAAGATGGGACAGTCAGAGGACCTAGCAAAACGAAAGAGAGCCAAGAATCAGGAAATGGGGCAAAGAACCAAGGAAGTCCCACCACCCAGCATTCCTAAGGCTTTATTGCCTTTGCCAGCTCCTAAAAATTCATCCTAGATAACCAACTCCGATCTTTCCTAGGCCCCAGCCCCAACTTTCTTCAGAGTTGGAACTCACCAGACTTAGGGGGCAACAGATCGACAGCAGGGTTCTCATTGTTCTGGGACACTGTCTCCAGCAACTGTGGGTGAATAAGATAGTCAAGTTCCCCAGGGACTGACAGAGAAAAAGGCCTAGGGAACTAAGAGAAGAAGCTGGGACGAAGAGTTAGTCATAAACAGGGAATGAGGTCAGAGTCCCGGATTCCCAGAGCAGAAAGAGGAAAAGAGAAAGGGAAGAAGAAAATGAGCTAATCTGGGTGGAATCTCTCTTACCTGGTGCAAAAAATTCCTGAGGCCCTCCAGCTGAGCAGGCGGCAGCCCTTGCTTTAGGAGGCCCTCCCCGTCAGGTCCAGGATCTTCCTCAGGGAATGGCCTTTCTGCCCTATGGTCGGGATGGAAGGCCCCAAGTGCAGAGAAGGCCCCAGCTATAAAGTGAAACAGGTGTGGGTGGGTGCAAGTGTGCTCAAGGGGGAAGGGGCTCCTCCACAAATCAACTCACCTAATACTCAGAAGAGAGGGGCCTATTAAATGTAAGAGGAACATCACTGCTAGGAGAAGATGAAGATGGAGGTTTAAAGGAGCTGGAGAGGGAAGGGTTGGTTGGAGGTGACTGGGAGATAGCACAGCTGAACTCTAAGACAGAAATATAGACAGAAGAAGAAAGCTGTGGTACTCAAACTCTAAACAAATAAATACCCTCACCAACTCCCTGAAGAATGGAAATGAGTAACACACATGTTCTGATCTCTTCCCCAGAATATGCCCCATTCTTTTATTATTCTCACATAATTAAAAAATTTTTAATTGTGATACAACTAATCTCTCTCTCTTTCTTTTTTTCTTTCTTTTTTCTTTTTTTTTTTTTTTGAGACGGAGCCTGTATCTGTCGCCCAGGCTGGAGTGCAGTGGTGCGATCTCAACTCATTGCAACCTCCGCCTCCCGGGTTCACTCCATTCTCCCGCCGAGTAGCTGGGACTACAGGCGCCCGCCACAGCGCCCGGCTAATTTTTTGTGTTTTTGGTAGAGACGGGGTTTCACTGGGTTAGCCAGGATGGTCTCGATCTCCTGATCTCATGATCCGCCCGCCTCAGGCTCCCAAAGTGCTGGGATTACAGGCGTGAGCCACCGTGCCCGGCCTCTTTTTTTTTTTTTAAGAGACAGAGTCTTGCTGCCTTGCCCAGGCTGGAGTACAATGGCACCTTCTTAGCTCACTGTAGCCCCAAACTCCTTGGTTCAAGCAATCCTTTTGTCTCAGTCTCCCTGAGTAGCTGGAAATTCGGGTGTGTGCCACCACACCCAGCTAATTTTTTATTTTTTGTAGAGAGGAGGTCTCACTATATTGGTCAGACTGGTCTGGAACTCCTGACATCAAGCCATCCTCCCACCTCAGCCTCCCAAAGTGACAGGATTACAGGTGTGAGCCACCGGGTCTGCTCCACCCCTCATTTTTAATTTGACTTAGGTTGTCATGTTTGTACCACACAGAACACCTCCATCCACTCAAATCACAGCTGACATTAAACTAGGAGTGGACACCACACCCAAGGTCAGTCAATCCAATCAGATGGCCTCTAAACTGGACCTAAAAAACTGAGACACTGATGTCTCTCTAAATGTCTAGAGGCTCAGCTAGAGTATCACAGCCACAGCTGGTCAAACTCATGTGTGAACTGAAGTTATGAGGGGCGAGAACCTTGGGTGCTGGTCTAGCAAGAAAAAAGAGCAGATGTGCAGGAGAGGCGGACCCAGGAGACTATGCAGGCCCACAGAAAAGGGCCAGCTAGCTGCCTCAGTTCCTGGTAGTGCCCCTGTTCCCAACTCCAGTTCTCATGAAGTCCAGTGACACCACACTTCCATGAGATCTTAGTCCCTTTATGTGGACCAATGTGAGCAGATTTCTGCTGCTTGGCAACTTGTGATCACTAAAGGCATCTGGGAAACTAAATGCTCAAGTACCAGAGAGAAAGCAAGGTACGAAAGAGGGAGCCAATTCTTGCACAGAAGGGGAACCCCAGTGACTTCTGTCCCCAGTTACCTGTGGATGGAGTGAGGTCTGGTTTAGGCTCCAGGGGTTGGAAAGAATGTTGGCTCTGAAAAGAGGGGCCCAACAGGAGGCTAAGATCTGAGGAGGAACTGCAAAGAACAGGAGGTGCTCCAGGTAGCTCGTCCCTTGCTTCCCGGCTCTGCTGCAATACAGGCTTCAGGGCCACGGCCACAGGAGGCATAGTCCAGACCGTCCTCTCCTCCTTCTCCGGTTCCTGAGGCCCGGGGCTGGAGGGTCCAGCAGGAGGAGCCTGACCAGGAGAAAGTCAGAAAGAAGGGTCAAAGTGCAGCAGGTTTAAAGAGGTAAGACATGGTACAAACACTTTCGTAAGATTATAAATTTCTGGGTGCAGTGGCTCACACCCGTAATCCCCACACTGGGAGGATCGTTTGAGGCTAGGAGTTTGAACCAGCCTTGGCAACATAGAGAGACTCCATCTCTACAAAAGATTTAAAAATTAGCTGGGGGCAATGGCACGTGTGTGTAGTCCCAGCTACTCGGCAAGCCAAGGAGGGAGGATTGCTTGAGCCCAGCCTGGGCAACAGAGTGAGACCTTGTCTCAAATAAATAAATAATAAATATTTAAATAAATAAAATTAAAATTAAAATATCCTAATTTTTTCTTCTTTTTCTTTGAGATGAGGTCTTATTATGTTGCCTAGGCTAGTCTTGAACTCCTGAGCTCAAGTGATCCTTCTGCTTTAGCCTCCCATATAGCTGAGATTATAGACACACCACCACACCTGCTAGAATTTCGTAATTAAAAGAAGGAAGTGGGAAGTACCAACATATGAAGGGCTAGGAAGTGAGACTCTCTACTGTACTCTGGGGCAGGACTTGGCAACAATTTTTGGCCCTTTCCGTCATAATTAATTCAGCTGTCCCTCCACAAAATTAGTACCACATATCATTTGTCCCCTCTTGGGACTGGGAGACTAGAGTTATGCCCAATGGAATGGGGCCAGTCTGAGTAAGCTATGGCCATGGAAAAAAGATTTTGCTGAGGCAGTTATTATTTGTAAAGTCCACTGATTTTTTCCCCCTGATATAGGCCTTAGGAGCTGAACTTAGTACTTCCCTTGGGAGGGAGCTAGATTTCCAAAGAAGGAATCTAGAACATAGTTCTTGCTGGGCATGGTAGCTTATGCCTGGAATCCCAGCACTTTGGCAGTTAGAGGTGGGAGGATCACTTGAGCCCAGGAGTTCGAGGCTGCAGTGAGCTATGATCGTACCAGTATACTCCAGCCTGAGCAACAGAGTGAGACCC
This sequence comes from Rhinopithecus roxellana, assembly GCF_007565055.1. NCBI lineage: Eukaryota > Metazoa > Chordata > Mammalia > Primates > Cercopithecidae > Rhinopithecus > Rhinopithecus roxellana. The sequence continues at coordinate 70,192,003 of NC_044567.1, read as the reverse complement.
TGCCTCAAAAATAAAAATAAAAACAGAACGCAGTGGAGAAGCTTAGCTCACGGGGCAATGCTTACTGAAGGGTTGGGCGGTGGGAGAGTGCTGCTGAGTAGCTGGTTGGCCTCATCCCAGTGGGCCTGCAGCATGGCCTGCAGTCTTTCCACCAGCTCCACCCGCTGCTCCTCCAGCTGCTGGTTCCCACTCTGCAGTTCGCGCACTCGCGCTTGCTCCCGGGCCAGTCTGAAGAAAAGAGAGAAGTGACTCAGGGCCTTTAAGGAAGTAGAGACTTGGGGGCTAAGAAAAGCCAGAAGGGAATGTCGGACATCTGACATTCTGAAAGGAGCTGAGGCCCATGTAGAGGAGGACAGACCAATCAAGGGAGCAGCTCTTTAGCGTTCTCAGTTTGGACTCTACCCATGGGAAAGGGGCTGGGGCCTGAAAGGGGCACTCTGGGGACCAGGACCTGAGCTCGTAGTCCTCAGCCACCTGCTGTTGCCGCTCCTCTCTCTCTGCCATTTCCACCTTGAACTGAGCTAGCTCCTGCTGGTGTTGTCCACTCAGGTCCTGCAGCTGCTTCCTGCAGGGCACAGGCAGGAGAAGAGGACTGAGACCGGAGACAGAAGAAGTGACCAACTGAGAAAAAGACATCACGTGTGCACGTGACAGTGACCTAGATAGCCAGTCAGCTAGCCTGGCCATGGCACAGGAAGCAGCAAGGACAAAGCTGGGGTCTTAGGATGGGTTCCTCAGAAGCAGAGACTTAAATAAATTTATTTTGGGAGCATTTCCAGAAAATCTTGGCAGCTGAATGGGGGTGAGAAGTGAGGCCGGGCTGGGAGGAGGCTCAGTCCGACAGAGCAGCTCTGGAGACAGCGCAGGTCATACCTCAGCACTGTCTCAGCAAAGGAGCTGGACCATCTATCATTCTGCACCCACCAGTTCTTGGTTAAGGGCTACTCTCTATGGGATGAAAATTCCCAGGCACTTCTGGCTCTCCATGAATGCATGAAGGCAGCCCTCCCAAGAGAGACTCAGGGCCAGGCTGACGGGAGTTAGCGCACTCTGGGAGTCACAGTGCTGGACCATGGCAAAGGGATTGAAGGGAAACTAATGATACCTGCTGTGGCTGAGAGAAGTGACACCGAGTCCCATGTACCTGTGATGTTCCCTGAGGGAGGCTGCTTGCCGTAGGCTGCTCTCCTGAGCCTGTGCCAGCCGCTCTGTCACCCGCTGCTCCAGCTGCACAGCCAGCTCCGACTCTAGCTGGATCCGTTGGCTTTCATACCGGGCCTGGGAGTGAAGGCAGGTGGGATAACGGCCCAAATCTGTTTGGGCTTACAAGAGGATGGCGGATATAATGTAGACAAAATCCAGTACAAACTTTCCCCTCATATGAGATGAAGAACAAGAATTTTGCCTCAAGGAGTGAAAGAAGTTCCCTTTCCTTATTAAACCATAAGATATTCACACTTTAAACATACATCAAAGTGAAAATGACTTTGGGTGAAAGACATAAATTTCTTAGCTAAAATGAATGTTTGATAGAGCAATCAAATTCATTCTGTGTCTGAGATAACATACTCTGAGTGGAGTACCTGAAAGCCAGTAGGCATTCAGTAAATGTTAGTGCTTCTTCCTCCTTAAGCCGTCAACCTGTAAGTGTCTCCATTTTCTCAGCCACAGTCCTTCAACTCACTAAAATCTGATTTCCACATATAGTACTTTACCATAAAGAATTCAATTTCTTTTCTTTTCCTTTTTTTTTTTGAAACGGAGTTCTGCTCTGTCACCCAGGCTGGAGTGCAGCGGCGTGATCTCAGCTCACTGCAACCTCTGCCTCCCAGGTTCAAGCAATTCTCCTGCCTCAGCCTCCCGAGTAGCTGCAACTACAGGTGTGTGCCACCAGGCCTGGCTAATTTTTTGTATTTTTAGTAGAGACGGGGTTTTTACCGCGTTAGCCAGAATGGTCTCAATCTCCTGACCTCATGATCTGCCCATCTCAGCCTCCCAAAGTACTGAGATTACAGGTGTGAGCCACTGTGCATGGCCCAAATAACTCAATTTCTAAATCCAAATAGTGGTTATTTCTCAGCCCCTACTTTTGAGAAAGGGTCTTGCTCTGTTGCTCAGCCTAAAGTGCAGTGGTGTGATCATGGCTCACTGCAGTCTTGACCTCCCAGACTCAAGCGATCCTCCCACCTCAGCCTCCAGAGTAGCTGGGACTGCAAGCTCATGTCACCACACACAGCTAATCTTTTTATTTTTTGTAGAGATGGGGTCTCACTATGTTGCCCAGGCTGGTCTCAAACTCTTGGACTCAAGCAATCCTCCCACTTCAGCTTCCCAAAGTGCTGGGATTACAGGCATGAGCCACCACACCTGGCCCTGTCTTTTTTGAGACTTGGTCTCACTCCTGTCACCCAGGCTGGAGTATAGTGGTGTGATCACGGCTCACTGCAGCCTCTACTTCCAGAGTTCAGTTGATCCTCCCACCTCAGCCTCCCGAGTAGCTGGGACTACAGGTCTACAGGTGCGTGTCACTATACCCAGCTAATTTTTTGTGTTGTTAGCAGAGTTTAGGTACTGCCATGTTGCGCCCAGGTTGGTCTTGAACTCCTGGGCTCAAGCAATCTGCCCGCCTCAGCCTCCCAAAGTGCTGGAATTCCAGGTGCAAGCCACCACACCTGGCTGGTTTCTTTTTTTTTTGAGACGGAGTCTCGCTCTGTCACCCAGGCTGGAGTGCAGTGGCCGGATCTCAGCTCACTGCAAGCTCCGACTCCCAGGTTTACGCCATTCTCCTGCCTCAGCCTCCCGAGTAGCTGGGACTACAGGCGCCCGCCACCTCGCCCGGCTAGTTTTTTGTATTTTTTAGTAGAGACGGGGTTTCACCGTGTTAGCCAGGATGGTCTCGATCTCCTGACCTCGTGATCCGCCCGTCTCGGCCTCCCAATGTGCTGGGATTACAGGCTTGAGCCACTGCGCCTGGCCCCGGCTGCTTTCTTAGTCTTTATTGCATGTGATCTCATTGTAACACCTGATGCCCTAGGTCAATTCTTTTTTTTATTATTATTATTTTTTGAGATGGAGTCTCACTCTGTTGCCCAGGCTGGAGCACAGTGGCACAACGTGGGCTCATTGCAACGTCCGCTTCCCAGGTTCAAGCGATTCTCCTGCCTCAGCCTTTTTAGTAGCGGGGACTACAGGTGCGTGCCACACACCTGGCTAATTTTTGTATTTTTAGTAGAGATGGGGTTTCACCATGTTGGCCAGGCTGGTCTCAAACTCCTGGGCTCAAGTGATCTGCCCGCCTTGGCCTCCCACAGTGTTGGGATTACAGGCATGAGCCACCACACCGGGCCAAAGGAGAGTGGTTCTCAAATGCCAGCCTCACTGGTACCTCCTTAAGTTAACCATTTATAAGGAACATAGCCTCTCAGAATGGCTTGCACCTGGAAAATTCATCAATTTGTCCTTAACACACATTTTATACATAAAAACCGAGGCCCATAAGGGTCAAAATTCTAGCTAGATGTCAAACTAAGTGCCCAGTCCTAATGCAGTACTCTTTCCTCTTCAATGCTGTGTCTCCACCATGGGCTAGAACACAGCTCTCTCCAATCCTTTCCTGTATCCTGTAGATCAGCAAACTACAGCCCAATTCAGCCCTCCATGGCCTGTTTATATAAGCTGTACTAGAACACAGCTGTGCTCATTTGTTTACGTACAGTTTGTAGCTACTTCTGTGGTATAACAGCAGAGTTGGGTAGTTGCAGCTGAGACCATACAACCCACAAAGCTAAAAATATTTACTGTCTGGACCTTTACAGAAAAGGTTTGCCATCTCCTGTTCTATTCCACAGCAAGAGTCTGACTAGTCTGAATTTAAAATTCAGTATGTTAGCTAGATGGAAAGTGTTTTTCAAAGTGTAATTATATCTGACAAACAATTTCTGAGTACAATTCTGTGCCAGGCCATGTGCTGTTATGGAAGTTTCATAAGTAAATTAAAAAATCATTGCCCTCCTGGGTCCCTGACCTACTCAGAGAAATTAATGCAAGTTGTTCATGTAAAGAGAATTACAAAGCATATTGTTACGATTGGAATCAAGTCTGACAAAAACTTTCACCTGCTCTGTCAACCCACTAAGTGTGGTGTCATCTCTTAAAATAACATAAGGTATCTTTAATAGATTTAAATCTATTTAATCCTAAAAGTAACACTAGTTCAGTCTGACATATTGTGGGAAATGGTCACTCAGTGAGAAATGGCTCTGAGTTTAGGACAGAAAACTACCCAAAATACTACATAGAAACTGTTGATGGAATTAAACCCCAAATCTCTGAACTGGGAGTGTCTACCACAACTCCTGAGGGGTCCCTCCGCCTCAGATCTACTTCTCGCAGAACAAAACCTCAAGAACCCTCTGCCTTCTGACCTGCACCAAGCTCATTTCCAGCTGCAGAGCATCTCTCTCTCTCCGAGCTGTATCCAGCTCTCCTTCCAGCCGCCGCACCTCAGACTGCACCAATGCCAACTGGTGCTGGGCCTCCCAGGCGGCCTGGGCTTCCCTCTGGCTCTTCTCCTATGAAAGACAAATCAAACGTACATAAATATGTCATTTCCTATCTCCTGGTTACCTCCACTCCCCAATTCATCCTCCCAAACCCTAAAACCCAAGCTTCGCCCTTCTCCTCCCATTTGTCTTATTTCCCCATCCCTGTTGAATTTCAGTCTTTGGCCTTTCATGTATTCAAAACCCCAGCCCTTCCTGCTGGTCCTATACTCTCAACTTTGTCTCCCACACGTGGCTCTCTACTCTCCATTCCTGCCTATATATATCCCGCATATTCTAACATTCCATCCCATTCAATCATTTTGCCCTTCATCTATTCCCTAGTTCCTCAACTCTTCCAACTGCCACTTTTACCTTCTCTCTTTCCAACTGAGCCTGGTTCTCCTCCTGCAGCGCCTGGTAGTGTCCCTTAAGCTGGTGCTCTTGCTGGGCCCAGGTCTGCCGTTCTTCTTCTAGGGCAGCCCGAAGAGTCTCCAACTCGCGATGCTCACTCAGTTGCCCAGCCCGAGCTGCATCCCGCTCTTCCTGCAGGGCACAGCACCGCTGCTGTTCTGCCTCCAAGCTCAGGGTCAGAGCTTGCCTTTCCTCCTCCTACAGCCACAGAAGAAAACCAGGCTCCTTAGTAGGCTCTTAGTAGGCTCTTCAGAGACCAGCAATCTGCCCTCTGACCCTCAAACAAGGTGCCTGCTGAGAATTATGCTCATTAAAAACACAATACTTAGGCTAGGCACGATGGCTCACACCTGTAATCCCAGTACTTTGGGAGGCCGAGGCAGGCAGATTACCTGAGGTCAGGAGTTTGAGACCAGCCTGGTCCAACATGGTGAAATCCCGTCTCTACTAAAAATACAACAATTAGCTGGGCACGGTGGTGGGCGCCTGTAATTCCAGCTACTTGGGAGGCTAAGGCAGGAGAATCGCTCTAACATGGGAGGTGGAGGTTGCAGTGAGCTGAGATCACACAACTGCACTCCAGCCTGGGTGACAGAGCAAGACTCCATCTCAAATAAAACCTAAAAAACCCCACAAGAGTTGACAGGCGCAGTGGCTCATGCCTGTAATCACAGCATTTTGGGAGGCCGAGGCAGGCAGATCATCTGAGGTTAGGAGTTTGAGACCAGCCTGGCCAACCATGTCTCTACTAAAAATACAAAAATTAGCTGGGCATGGTGATGCACACCTGTATTGCCAGCTACTTGGGAGGCTGAGGCAGGAGAATTGCTTGAACCTGGGAGGCGGAGGTTGCAGTGAGCCAAGATTGTGCCACTGAACTCCAGCCTGGGCAACAGAGCGAGATTCCATCTTAAAACAAACCAACCAACAAACAAAACACAATAGTTGACAAGCTCATGGGACTATAATAGATAAGAGCAGCTGTTCCAGAGCCAATCTCAGGTTTGAATCCTGCTTCTGGAATTTACTATGTGTTCTTAGGCACACATCCTTATCTGTAAACTAGAAGTTATAACAGGGTCTGCCTTCTGAGCATTAAAGTAAAAAGCATATGGAAAGCATTTAGCACAGCATCAGGCACATAGTAAGTACTCGATACACAATAGTTACCACCATCATCATCAAAAGAAATTCCACTAAGACTAGAATATCCAGCCTACAATCATGAACCATCATCCATCATCAGGACTGTCAGATATATATAGCCTGTTAAGACTACAAGTACCAGCCTGCATGCAGCAAGCATGCGTTATGCATGCAACAAGTTCCAAACCCGGCTACTAATTCATATGGCTAATCACCTTATCATTTGAGCTCTAAGAGAGTTGAGTGAAATGGCTGAGTATGGTGGCTCACATCTGTAATCCCAGCACTTTGGAAGGCCAAGGCGGGCAGATCGCTTGAGGTCAGGAGTTTGAGACCAGCCAGGCCACTGTGGTAAAACCCTGTCTCTACCAAAAAAATACAAAAATTAGCTGGGTGTGGTGGCATGCACCTGTAGTCCCAGCTACTTGGGAGGCTAAGGTGGGAGAATCGCTTGAACCCAGGAGGCAGACGCTGCAGTGAGTTGCGATTGCACCACTACACTCCAGCCTGGACAACAGAGCGAGACCCTGTCTCAAAAAAAAGAAAAGAAAGAAAACTTAGTCAATTCCATACCTTTTTTGGCCATGCCCTACAGAGTTCCCAAAGCAGATTGAAAAAAATCATCCAGGAAATTTCTGAAAAGATTTGGGTTCCACCACATATCTACTGAATCAAAACCTCTGCGGGTGAGTCCCAGAAATCTTTATTTTATTTTATTTTAGTTTAGTTTAGTTTTTCGAGATGGAGTCTCACTCTGTCGCCCAGACTGGAGAGCAGTGGCGTGATCTCAGCTCACTGCAACCTCTGCCTGCTGGGTTCAAGCAATTCTCCTGCCTCAGCCTACCAAGTAGCTGGGACTACAGGCATGCACCACCATGCCCAGCTAATTTCTTGTATTTTTAGTGGAGACGGGGTTTCACCTTGCTGGCCAGGCTGGTCTCGAACTCCTGACCTCGGGATCCACCCGCCTTGGCCTCCCAAAGTGCTGGGATTACAGGCATGAGCCACCGTGCCCAGCCTATATTTTAAAATAATTCCTTAGATGACACTAATGTTCTAATGAGGATACAATTTGCAGAGTTTCTCAAACTGACTTGGTAGCAGAGCCTTTTTTTTTTTTTTTAATAGAATATCTAGCTGAATTACTGTTCTAAGGAACACATTCTGGCAAACAGTGCTCTGGTGCAACTCAAATTATAATCTTCCACAATCCACCAATAGCCCATAGCTCTCTAGAAGTAATTAACAGCTTCCAATGGAATTAACCCAGTTCAATCTTCTCACCAATGTCTCTCTTTCCCGTTGCTGCAGTCTGGCACTTTCCTGCTCACGATTCAGGGCCTCCATGGCCTCAGAAAGGCTTTGTTCCAGACGGGTTACTGTCTTTCAGGAAGAGAGGAATACAGGGCAGAGGAACTGTGGGAAATCTGTGTGTGCTATATTTTATAAAGCATTGACAATGTAAACTTGAAACTTCAGAGTTAACTAAATGACTAAGGGGCCAGACAGAAGACTACATGGTGTGGGAAAAATCAAGACGTCATTGATGATGCAAGTTGGACAGCAGAAACGGTTAAAGGAGAAGAAAGGAGGGATGAAAAGAAATGTCAGGACAGCCACTACAAGACTGAGGTCAGTCTGTTGGGAACCCTAATTCCAGAGCTATTTCTGCCCCTTTCCATCTAGAGATCTGTGACTCAGGTTCTAATGCCATATGCTCCAGGGTGCTCACCTCTTGCTGCTTGCTTCTGGTGAGCTCTGCTGCTTGGCGTTCCTCTTGAAGTCCTCTGAGAACCTCTGTCCGCTCAGCCTCATGCCGGTTCCAGCCCTCTACCACACGGGCCAGGGTCTTAGGTAGGGCAAGTAAAATGGAATTTCAAAATAACTTTTTTGCCCTCTTTTTACTACAGGGGCGGGGTCAACAGCCATCTTCTCCCAACAGTCAGCAAACCAACCCCTTGCCCAGCTCTCAGCATGCGCCAAGAAATACTGGTTGGCCACCCCCTTGTTTATTATTCCTTAATGCTCTTCATGGCGAGACCCACCCACATTTTGCTACCCTGGTACCTTGTCCAGTTGCTCAATCATGGTATCTTTCTTGCGGTCGGCAGCCACAGCCACGGCTAATTGTTGCTGTAGCTCTAACACTCGGGTCTGCAGGCTCTGAATATGGCGCTCACAATGCTGGGGAAAAGGGTGAGGAGTCTGGGTGTTGCCCATCTTTCGTATGACCACAGCACCAAACTTTCCAGTTCCTCTAGTGGGGGAATGGGCTGGCACCAAGAAGCCTGGGTCCCAAGAACAGAATAGTTTTGGAGAGGGAGAATCAGGAAAATTCTGAAGCAAGCACCTTGAGGCTCAAGATCTCCACCATGTTTCTGTACCTTTTCAGGAGATGAGTGCTTAGATTCCAGGCTCCTCCTTTTCCTGGATCTCCTGAGTAAAAATCCCATAAACCTTTTGGCAGAGGTGCAGCAGCCCACACAGCAAAATGTGCAAAGTTACTCCTACCTTCAGAAGCTCATTGGACACAATGAGTAAACACAGCAAGGATAAAGGGGAAAGCCTTTCATTCATGCCAAGGGGTTTAACATAGAGAAAGAGAGGCTTCCAAAAATGGCAACCAAGGATTTTGACTTTCCTCTGCTTTGTCTATTTCTCTGTCCCCTTCAGACACTAAGGCAGAGGCTCACAGAGATAAAGGCTCAGTATATCACCAGTAGCTGTAAATCCTATGCACAAGCTAGCAGAGTCTGTGTTCACTCAACAAACACTGAGTGTTTCTGTGTTACGTATATTCTAGACCTTAGGCAGCCAGTACTAACACAAACAAGATACGGACCCTCAAATTTTAGAGACGAGAAAAAAACAAGATATATCAGAACGATAAGCTATATGAAGGAAATAAGAGAGCGATCTGACTGACTACTTGGAAGGGAGGTGGTGCCATATTAGTTGGATGGTCAAAAAAGTCCTCCTCAGGAAAACATTTGAGTTAAGTCCCAGTTTTCAGGCTCTTCACCCTCAGCCCTATTCTTTTCTTTTTTTTTTTTTTTTTTTTTTGAGACGGAGTCTTGCTCTGCCGCCCAGGCTGGAGTGCAGTGGCCAGCTCTCAGCTCACTGCAAGCTCCGCCCCCTGGGTTGACGCCATTCTCCTGTCTCAGCCTCCCGAGTAGCTGGGACTACAACAGGCGCCCGCCTCGTCGCCCGGCTGGTTTTTTGTATTTTTTAGTAGAGACGGGGTTTCACCGTATTAGCCAGGATGGTCTCGATCTCCTGACCTCGTGATCCGCCCGTCTCGGCCTCCCAAAGTGCTGGGATTACAGGCTTCAGCCACCGCGCCCGGCACCCTCAGCCCTTTTCAACACTTGGATCCCCTCTTTCTAATCTTTGCTGCTCTCAAAAGGAAGCCTTTGCATCTTACCTTGCGGCGGGTATGCTCTGAATCCAATGCATCTCTCAGCCCCTGACAATCTGGGGGATTGAGTGGAGGCCCTGGTCGAAGGCTGGTGTAGCGGGGAAACAGCTCCTCCAGGGCTTGGGCCGAGTTGGATGGAGACAAGTCTTGCAGGGGCCGGGTGCTGAGCAAATCAGGTAGAGAATGTTAGGGCTGGGAAAGCTTTTGAAATCCACTTGTCCAACTGTGATATTCTACAGATAAGGAAACTGAGACCCAGAGAGGGCAAGAGACTTGTCTGAAGTCATACAGCTATATAACCATAGCGCCATAAATAACACACAGGTCTGGAATTCGCTTAAAGGTTTCAGCAGAAACAAGCTAACTCTTTAGAGGGGAAGAACGACTGGAGGTTAAGAGAAAACCGGGTACCAGGCTGCAAATACCCATGTTCCTGAAGGAGTAAAGCGGGTAGGAGACAGTAGAAAAAGGATGAAAACTGAAAGCTAAGTGATAAGCCTCTTGGGTTCTTTTTTTTTTTTTGAGACAGAGTCTCGCTCTGCCGCCCAGGCTGGAGTGCAGTGGCCGGATCTCAGCTCACTGCAAGCTCCGCCTCCTGGGTTCACGCCATTCTCCTGCCTCAGCCTCCCACGTAGCTGGGACTACAGGCGCCCGCCACATCGCCCGGCTAGTTTTTTGTATTTTTTAGTAGAGACGGGGTTTCACCGTGTTAGCCAGGATGGACTCGATCTCCTGACCTCGTGATTCGCCCGTCTCGGCCTCCCAAAGTGCTGGGATTACAGGCTTGAGCCACCGCGCCCGGCCTCCTCTTGGGTTCTTAAGAGGTACAAAAGCAATAAAGGGAGAAATAAGGAACAAAACACTTGGATTTCCAAGAAAGCAAGCAAGCTAGGAGAACCCCAAGAAGAACTCACTTGAGCAAGGTGGCTGTGCTATCACTGTCAAAGGAGTCCTCTTCCCGTCTCTCTGAGCCAGCGCCAGGAATGAGGGGATCCCCTGCAGGCAGCCAGAGGGACCCCAAAGCCACAGTCAGGTAATGACAAAAACAGAGGCCACTTGAAGAAGAGAAAAGGCCTTCCTTTCCAGTTCCCTCACTCCTTCACCCCACCCCCCCCCCACCAAAGAAAGGGAAACTTTTCTCCTGAAATATCTTGCTCAGAGGTTTTCCTGCCTGCTTCCTCTGTCCACTTTCTCCCACCCCTTAAATCTAGGTTCTCCTTCATAGTTCTAGGGAAGGGGCTTACTCACGATAGGCTGTATCACGTGAGGTTTGGAGCATGGTCTGGAGCTGACCCCGAACACTTTCCATCTCAAAGATATGCTTAGAACCATCCTAGAAGAAAAGCCACACGGAAATCAGATGCAACCTGTGTTATCTGTCTCCTACCTATTGCCAGGGTAGAATTTTCACTCCAGCACTTTGGAAAACAAGAAAAACCAAACAGATACAATAAGGGATGTCCTAACCTTGAGTCAGAAATTCAAACACTACAGAAGCCAGAAAGATGATGTAAATAAAATAACTGAGGCGGTATAAGACAAGAATTGTGGAGATTCTTGCCAATTCAAGAACAAATGTAAGGACTGTGTGGCTTATGGCTATCATTTCCAAACTCTGGAAGACCTAACCAGTCTGCAAATTGACTATGACACCTTTTCTATACAATACTAATAACTATCTTCTCTGTAACATGTTGTAGTTGACTAAACTACGTCTTAATGATGTACATGCCAAAGTTGGAACCATACTATCAAAATAGTGTTGCGCTGGAAGGATCTGAGCTGCTATCCTAAGTCCCTAGTTCCCTCTTGGCATCAAGAAACCTTCCCCATTCCAAGTGCACAGGAAATAGCTCACCAACCTACCCCATAGGTTTGCTCTGTCTACTCGCAGCAGAGATGTCTCTCACAAAAAACACTAGGAAGTTCCATAATTTTCAAATTATGGTGTCCCAGGTCACTCCCTCCCTCATAAGCATGACTGCCTATGCAGTTAAAAGGAATATGAAATCCAACAAGAAGAGTTCAAATCTATCAAAGCTTTTTATTTTTACCAACCCCAATCCCAAGACTCTCTGGTGTCTGGTGCCACAGTGGTCTCCAAGACACACTTCCCTCACCTTTTTCTTCAAGTTGTTTTCCAATCCGACTGACAAGCTTCGACTCAATTCTTGGGCTAAGCCGTCTAACCCTTCAGGAGGCGGGGAGGTGGAGGGTAAATACAGTTGGGCTCGGGCCTCCGCCTGCCGGCTGAGGCGCAAAGAAGCATAGAGCTGGGAGGTCACTTCAGACGACACTTGATTGAGCCCAGGGGGTTCTGAGGAATCACTCAGGAGATCCTCTGCCCCGAGGGGTGAACTGGGGCTGTCAGCTGATGTTGCCATGAATACAGGGAAGAGATAACCGGAGACAGCACAGAGCTGGGAGGTTCTGCTTTAGCAAAGTCCAGGAGGAAAAGTTCACGGAGAAAGATTTGGGTGAAGGGAGGAAGACTCCACGCCAAGGATCCTTGGTGAATTAAGGGCATCGAGGCTTTCTGGTTAGAGGAAAGGTTTCCACCAGTTCCAGGGCCCATGGGAGTGGGCAAAAGCATCCCTTTCCCCAGCTCCTGGGAACAGTGTTAAGAGGGTGCAGCGCAGAGGGGGTGCGGACAGAAGACCTACTGTGGGACAACAGCGCCGCTGAAGCTCCTCTTCCCAACTACGAGTGCTGGAAGCTGCAGATCAACTCCGGAACAGGCTATCCCCGGTCAACTGAGCTCTTAAGTTCTCACGCCCAAAACGTCCCAACGGAAACGGACCTAAATCCACTAGGGGCCCATTTTCTGTCCCCCTTCCCTACTTGTCCCTCAACTGGCTCCAGTCTCAGGAGAGGGAGGAACCTCACGCTCCCCCGCCTCTTCACCCGTTCTACCCAGGGTCAGCTCCCTTGTACTTTCCCTCCGACCCCTCCTGGCAAGAAAGCCATAGCAAGCTTCCTTGCTCCCTAGAATCTCTCCCTCCCCACCACCCCAAAAGAAACTTTGTGAACCCTCAGTCACTCCCTAAGTCGTCCCTAAAAAGCACGCCGCCCTCAAGCCTAGCCCGAGATCCTCTACCCCGACGACCACCCGGTTTCGCCCACTCTCCACCCTTCCAGTCCTCAGGCCCCAGTCTGCCAAAGTGGGGGGGCAAGCGATTGGCCTCCTCCCCTAAGATCCCCCTCTCGCGCCTCCCACTATGCTCAAAACCGTTGGCAGCCTCCCGCCCACTGTCCACGGCCCCTCCTTTCTCGCCTCGATGACGTCACCCGCCCGCGAGACCACGCTCGTAGACGCTCACATAACTACTGTATCCCGAGCGTCTGGCCGCGCGTGCGCGGCTCCGGTGGCCACAGATTGGCTAAGGGAGGGAGGCGGAGTCTGACGAGCGGCTTTGGAGCGGAGTTAATGCCCCGCCACAGCCGGGTGAGAACCCCCTAAGGGGCGGAGCTCCGTAGAAACCGGAAGTAACTCCTGACAGGCACTCGGAGCAGTTCCGGTGAGTCCGGGGGTGGGGTCCCCACCTGGTTGGAAGGCTGTGGGTCCGGGAACCCGAGCCCACGGAGTGGGGGCGGTTCCGAAGCGAGGCTCACATTCCCTCCCCTGCAGATGACTGTCCACAACCTGTACCTGTTTGACCGGAATGGAGTGTGTCTGCACTACAGCGAATGGCACCGCAAGAAGCAAGCAGGGATTCCCAAGGAGGAGGTGACGAGAGGGCCCCGGTGCAGCCCGGGTGACCTCTCATCTCCAAACACCTATAGTCCCAACCCAGCCCCTCCTCTCCAAACCCCAGCTCATTCCCACCCCCCACCCCGTCTCCCGCATCAACCGAGAGCTAACTCTGCCCCTCTCCCTCCAGGAGTATAAGCTGATGTACGGGATGCTCTTCTCTATCCGCTCGTTTGTCAGCAAGATGTCCCCGCTAGACATGTACGCCGAGTCAGAAAAGATGTTGGGAGGAGGGCTAGCCTTGGGAATTTGGGGATGGGGGAGACTTTCTGAAGTGGAAGGAGCATTGGCCTCCAGAGGGTACTTAGAGAGGCTGAGTCCGGAGCGAGAGTGCTGGAGCTGGCAGGAGTGGCGGTGGGGAGGGTCTGAAAGTAGAGAGGTTGGTGGAGGCTACATTGAGGGGTGAGGATGGGTGATGTATTTACTCAACCAGGCTTCTACAAACGATATGTTTAGATGAAGAGGGAGTCGACCTTTGAGGGGATCAAAAATATCTCTTTGGGAGAGATTCTGCTCCCATTCTTTAACACCTTCCTCATCTCTGCAGGAAGGATGGCTTCCTGGCCTTCCAAACTAGCCGTTACAAACTCCATTACTACGAGACGCCCACTGGGATCAAAGTTGTCATGAATACTGACTTGGGCGTGGGACCAATCCGAGATGTGCTACATCACATCTACAGTGCGGTCAGTGCCAGCCCCAGGGACCCACCCCCAGAGCTCATCAGAACCCCAAGACTCCCTCATCTTCCCTGCCCTAATCCTACTATATGTTTGCTGAACTCAAGAGTTTTCGCAGGGGCCCTTAGGTTCTTAACTCCCACCACCACTTTCTCCTCAGAGAGGGCTTGCCTTCCAGCCCTTCTTCCTTGTGCATTCACACACCCCTGAGGTTACACAAGGTTTGGGGCTAAAAACCAGAAGTATCCAAAGCCTGGCTCTAACATCTTCCCTTTCCATAGCTGTATGTGGAGCTGGTGGTGAAGAATCCCCTGTGCCCGCTGGGTCAAACTGTGCAAAGTGAGCTTTTCCGCTCCCGACTGGACTCCTATGTTCGCTCTCTGCCCTTCTTCTCCGCCCGGGCTGGCTGAAGCAACCTTCCTCATGTTTCAGGAGAATTCATGTCTGCCTGGGGCCCTTCCGAACCTGTGCCACTGAAGGGCCCCCACTGTAAGCCCCCGCACCCCCACCCCCCACCCAGAGCAACAGGGTAAAGGCCTGCCCTGAT